>NC_091439.1:104867997-105073794 GCF_964237555.1 Oryctolagus cuniculus
TTGGAATGTCAAATAAATCAAATAAATTAACACGGCTTCTATAGGACCTAGAAATACAAGGAAAAAAATTGATAAATAATTAATATTCAGATTATATAAGGAGCTCAAGTAACTCAATAACAGCAAAATAAACCATCTAGTTAAAAAATAGGCAAAGTTTTTTTTTTTTTTTTTTTTTTTTTGGACAGGCAGAGTTAGACAGTGAGAGAGAGAGAGAGAGAGAAAAGTCTTCCTTCTATTGGCTCACCCCCCAAATGTCTGCTATGGCCAGAGTGCTGCGTCGATCCGAAGCCAGGAGTCAGGTGCTTCCTCCTGGTCGCCCATGCAGGTGCAGGGCCCAAGCACTTGGTCCATCCTCTACTGGCCTTCCGGGCCACAGCAGCAAGCTGGACTGGAAGAGGAGCAACCGGGACATAATCTGGCGCCCCGACTGGGACTAGAACCCGGGGTGCCAGTGCCACAGGCAGAGGATTAGCCTAGTGAGCTGTGGCGCAGGCCTAGGCAAAGTATTTTAACAAGCATTATTCAAAGGGTAAAATTCAAATTGCCAGCAGATACAAGAAAAAATGCTCATGATCACTAGCCATCAGGGAAATGCAAATCAAAACCACAGTGAGGTTTCTCCTCACCCCAGGTAGAACGCCTGTCACACAGAAATCAACAAACAATAAATGCTGGCAAGGATGTGAGGAAAAGGTACTCTAATCCACTGTTGGTGGGAATGCAAACTGATGCATCCTTTATGGAAAAGAGTATGGAGATTACTCAGAAATACAAAAATTACTAATAATGTAAATTACTTGTTATTATCCTTGATAGATGAAGCTGTATAAAATGAATAAAATCTAAACGTATAAAAATATAATTAATTGCTCTGACTTAACTAAAATATACTGATACACGAACATTAGGAAAGTGTATCACTTCATTTTATCATAAAACACTAACAGTATCCTTGACAACAAAAATTAGAAATTATGAAGACAGCTTACTTGGATGATAACACATTACAGTTGGTACTTGGAAACCAGTGAGTGTTTATCTTTTGTGTTGATTCAATCTCTTAAGCCCAGGAGATTTTCTTATCCTTGCATTACAGACAAAAAACTTGAATGGAGGCTTATCCTAGAAGTAATAGCTCGCTGAATATATGCCATATTGTCTGAAGATAGAATATTCGGCTTTGTGTGGTGTTTGTGTGTGTGTGTGTGTTTGTGTGTGTGTGTGTGTGAGAGAGAGAGAGAGATGGGTATGATAGTCTTAATTTTTCTACATCTTAAGCAGAAATAAATCTATTAAGATGCTATATTTGACTTTGTTTTGCAGAAGTAATAGAAAAAGCATTGAAAATAGACATTTAAGAGTGCCATGATGTGTTATTAGCACATTTTTCTCAGAATACCATTCATTTAATATTAATTCCCAATATAGTCACCCTGCACAGTCGGGCTGGACTTCATGAGCAAATATTTGGTACAAAAGTCCACTGCTGATTCGTCAACATAGTGTGAAGATGTGTATCTCTCACAAGATGAGACTGGTATGAGAAGGCTGGTAGCTAAGAGAGAAGAGCTAATGATGGGAAACTGGATGTCTGATGCTGCAGTACAGGTTGCTGTTGGACAGCTTCAGTGTGACCCACAGCAGGATGGCTCGGGCAGCACAGTGTTACCCACATGACAGCCTGACTTGTCAGCCTGACAACACGCTTTCTGTGCACCATCCAGTCTCGCCTACTTTGTTCCACCAAGCACCCATTCCTCATCCATGTAGTGGAAACCCAGGTTCCACAATGCAGCAAACTCAGAACCAGTGTAGACTGGAAAGTATGATGACTTCAAGATGTATTTCTGCAATGGCCTTGAAGTTACTATACTGTCATTATAATAAAATTACCATGCTGGGCACTCTCATTCTCATACCGCACCTGATACCGTGATACTTCTGTTTCCAAATAAGAACATGGAAATGGACAATACTCAATTTTTATTTATTTAAACTCCTTCTCAGTTGAATATTCATTTAGACCCCATCTCATGCACCATCCTCCATATCTCCTGATAATATAAAAGAAAAGCCCAAACCTTGTTGAAGGTATTTTCTCCTTGTTTGGGACCGTCTTGCTTTTTTTTTTTTTTTTTTTTTTTTTTTTCATTCTCCCTTTCTCTCCTTCTTAGCTGCACTTCTCCTTTGCTTGACATAAATTCTCTTTCCCTGCACATCTTTATGTCTCCACTTTGAATTAGTTCATACATGGAGGCAAGAACCTGCAGTAAACCGTCTGGGGGACCAGCTTTACACAACGCATGCCCTTTCTCCAACGAAAATAGGGTAAGCTTCCGTGCATGTCCAAACATGTCTTGAGAGAGCTGGGAAGGAAGTGTTTTCTGTGTTGGCTTTAGTTTTAATATTTCCTAACTTAAAATAAAGGGTATCAACTAAATGAGCTCACATGAAACCAAAACTCTATATTCATATTTGCATAAACTACAGAACTGCTAATAAATCATGTTGATATCTACGTGTATATATGAACACTTGAATATTCTTCACATGTATTAAAAAATAACAGAATTGTGCCAAATACAGCTATAAAATTTCATCAATATACTGTAGTGTGGGGATTGTATGGAGTGTGCCAGAATATTATGGGGATGTTTGAAGATTATGAAACATTCTGTGTGCTCTGCCTTCTGATGTTATCTGACTTAAGGTAATTTCTCCTGTTCTGACATGAACAAGTTTCTTTGTTATCATTTTCCTTTTAGATATCTGAGTAGACCAATATAATAGAGGCATAAGTGGTAACATCCCAGGCCATCATTTGACTTAAATATCCCTCCTACTTATTCTGCTTTTAAGAATTTACTCTTGGTGGGAGGGAGGGTAGGGTAGGAAGTATCACTATGTTCTGAATCTATATAAATGAAATACATGAAACTTGTCTAACTTAAATACAATTTTTTAAAAAAAGAACTTGCTCTTATTGTATCGCCATACAAGTACATTAAAAATTTATCAATTTTATAATATATCAACATGAGTTAAACTTCTGTATTCAAGCTATAAATTTAATAGCACCAAAGAGTTATAGGTAAGTATTTAATTTACAGCAACAACAGACATTATTTTAAGGTTAAGTTCTTCTATTTCTAGGCAGGAAGTTGTGTTAAGGACCTCAAGCAATCAGGTGGATCAAATGAATATTGATTGATAAACAAGGAACATAGCCATGGTTCATTATAATAGTCCCCTCACATTTAGAAATAAATTTAGTAAGCTGTTCTTTGTCCACTGTAGTATTTCTTGATCATAAGCATCATTATAACTTGATATATTTTTCAATTTCAGTGTTGTTCAGTCTTGCTTACTTATGTCTACTCACCTCTATTCCTATTTTGAATTGGAGTCTATTTATTCGTGGAATATTCATGGAAACTGTGAGAAAATATATATTAAAGTACAGGTAAAAACATGTTTTAACATTGCATAAACAATACAAAATTTTAGAATGATGGTGTTTACCTCTTGAAGTATGCAAGGTAGAATGTAGACTACCTTGTAAATGATAACATCTCCTTCATTATATTCTCAGTCTACAACTAAGGCATCACACTTGTTATTATATAGTATTAACAGAGTATTTTTTCAGAATATTTGTTGCCATCTACTTAATATATGTTTAATGGTGCTTTTGGTAATGTCTTTCTATTTTAGCTATTTCAACATTCATCAATTATGAAGATTTCAACATTCATTTTTCTCTATTTTGAGTACTTCTGAGTATTTCTGGAGAATATCAGGAAACATTTTTCCCCAAAAAAAACTTTATGCCTACTGAAAAAATCCGCTAAACATCCACCAAAATTTTTCTAGGCAATGATTATTTTTTGGTTTGTTTATCTTTTTTTTTTAACTCTCAGCCATGTTTGCTATAGTATATATTTCTCCTGTTTTCCTGTTTTTTGATTACTAAGCTACTAAGCTCTGTACCTTTATTTGCTAAAGATGTTGGTTTACTTGTATATAACCTTGAGCTAGCATATGGCTGGGCATGTGTGTTCTATCCACCTCCTAATCACCATGTTGGTGAAGGAGCAACTTCTCTTCCCTAAATAGTAGGAGATGACCAAATACATAGGAATCCACACTGCACAGATGAATGTGGCAGTGTTGTATTAGTCAGGTATTCCTATACTCACCTCAGGGAGGGGTGAATACTACTTGCCACTTAGGGCCATAAGGAGACTTCACTTGAGATTAAACAAGAAAGGACTGTGAGAGACAGGATTTGTAATAAAAATGTAGTGAGTGTTTTATGTCCTGTGGTGGGGTGACAGAGTTGTTTGAATAGTTACATGGGCTAGAAGGCAAGTCAAGTAAAACCTAGGAGACAGAAGACTAGGTGAGGCACAGTTTGGATGATAGGGAAAGTAACTTGATGGAGTCTTTCCCTGGCTGAGTCATAGCTGGTGAGAGCAGGGAACCTCATGGTTAGGCCTTTCTGGACTTTTGAGACACAAAGATGTCAAGACAGCACATGAGATTTTATGCCTTATATAACATGCAAGTGTGTGTGCATCTTCAGCCACACCTTCTTGTAATTTACGAACAGTTAAAATGGTGTACATTATTTACAATCCAGAACCTTTATACCATTGCTCCTTTTCATGTTTCAGCAAATACCAAGGGCTTATTTCTATCAGTTATCTCAGCTCTGTGACATCAATAGTATTCCAGGATTATAAATAACACTGCATTTCCCTTGCAACTCCACTACTTCATCAAGAACAGAGGGAAGAAAATATGAGATTTAAATTTGGAAGTCACAATTCCATGGAACAGCTCTGTAACTCACTAGGTGTATGGCATCACCTTTCATTATCCCAGACAACTTTGTGTCATCCTGGTTATAATAGGGAGAACAACGGCAAGGCAACTAGGAAGCCCTGGAAACTTAAAGCATGAAAAACTACCAAGAAAAAATAATCAGCCGTGATTTGGTGGGGCTCTTCCCAACTCAGTGCTGCAAGTGGTCAACATTCCTTCCATTTGGATTGCCTGGTCTCTCCAAACTGCTTCTGCTCATTGAAGCAGTAAATAAAAAGAATAAAAAAAGTCTGGTTTGAAGACTGTGAGGAGGCCTTGCAGCACTTGTTGAATAGTAGCATTGCATTTTTTATTTTCTGAAGAAAATGCAACTCCAGAGACTATCATGTCCCTGAAGATTTGGGATCATTTTTTTTTAAAAGTCATAACTTCTCTAAGTTGAAATAAAGCATAACATGCTCAAAATTTTGGAGAATTTTCCCAAAGCATTAAGCTACACTTTTATTTTTTATTTTTTATTTTTAACTGGGAGAATCACAATGCAAGCTATACTATCTGGAAAAAGCATATCACAAATGAGTGTTTAACACAAATTTATAAAAATAATGAAGAACAAATACTTTCTTTGTATGAAAGGTTATCCTATGGAGGCCAGATGATGTTCTCTACCCTACACATCACATTTTGGATAGTTGAAGTAGGGATAGTTAATTTGAAGAGGGATGTTATGAAAAGGGTAGAATGATTGTCCTCTGCTTACATCTCTTGATTGTCTGGAAATTCCAAGGAAGTTATCTTATCTCAGTGCTGGGAGTAGGCAATTGTGCAGCACTTGGGATTCCCACATACCAAATCAGAGTGCTTGGCATTTGTCCCTGCTCTGTTTCTGATCCAGCTTCCTGCTAATGTGTACCCTGGGAGGCAGCAAATGACAGCTCAGTGATTGAATCCTTGTCATCCATTGGGACAACCAGATGCAGACACAGTTCCTGGCTGCTGACTTTGGCCTGGCCCACCCCAGCCTACTGCAAGTATTTGGGAAGTGAAGTGGCAAATGGTCAATCTCTCTCCCTCTCTCTCTCTCCCCCCCCCTTTCTGTCTTTTGAATAAAATAAAAATTAAAAAAAAAACATAAAGAGACAATGCTAGGAAAACAAGGCTTCATCCACAAATGTGGTTGCTTTCATGAAACAAAGATCGGTATATTTCCTTCTCTTTGCTGAGAAAACTTTGTTCCTCAAATTGGTTTCATATTTATTCACTCATCAATTTTCTTTAATTTATGATCAGGTGAAACATTGTAGGCTTTAAATACAGATATTAAACTGTTTCATTTTCATTATGATTGGGGCTGAGGCATAGCCTCAGGGGGTACATAAAATTCTTCCAATTTTTTTTCTTAATACAACTAATCCTTCTTTAATATCTACAAATATTTTGCTTAAACAACTTAAAATTAATAATGACTTTCTGTCAGTTGCTCAATTGCACGTACTGTTTTTAAGTGGACCAGTACAATTAAGTATCCCAAATCATTAGAGTTTTGACAAATCATGAATAAATAGAAGATAAATATTGGTAAAGTGATGCTTTGATGAAATTGGGAAATTTTCTAACTGTAAATTGTATTGCCAGCTCAATTATTCCACACAGCTTATTTTATTGCACTGTGAGGGTCACTGTGTTTCCCAAACAAGTTGAATTATTCATTTTAAAGTAATCACCACAAGGAAAATTATCATTTTTGGCAAACTCCTTGCAATAACATATGCACCATTTTGTTGAAAAAACATTCAGACATCTCTGCCATTGAAACAACAAATTTAAAATGTATACCATGAAACATGGCTAAGAAATGGTGAGTGTTCACTCATAATCATGAAACTGATGAGTTTCTGGTTGTCTTCTTTCCTTGAAGTTCAGTCTGTTCATTTCGTCATGCTGTGATATAAGAACTCGTATGAGAACCAATATTTCAACATGACTCTCCTTCACTTCTTTTCATGATATAAACTCATATGACCAGATCAATTGATTGTACTAAATTACAATGTAATGATTTTTACTGTGTTCTCTAAGATGTCTGTCATGTGTCTTCATGGAAATTTAATTATAGACTTGGCAACTATCTGCCCCACTTAATTTATTTAATAAACATTTTAGGCATATACAACATCCAAGATGATTTGTGAGGATGCGTAAGCTTCAGATATATATGACCTATCTTCAGGTCTAATCCCATCTTTTCTCTTTCTCAAAGCCATTCCCACTCAGGAACAGATATTTTATAGCCCCCAAAAAGTTGTCATTGCTGCTACTATATGCCTAATTTTTGTAGAATCCTGACTCCTCAGTCCCTTAAGAACACCATCATAGTATTTCAGCTTTCACCTGTCACAGGCATCTATGATTGTTCCATACACAAGAACGTTACTTTTGAAACTGGTTCATACTTAAAGTTCTGTAGTTGATTAGCAGCTGACTTCCATAATGCAATGCACACCTTTCTGCATGGACTCCAGATGATGCATGGCCAGACTGAACAGCAATTTATATTGTGGCTTATTGTCGAAACACTGTGTGAGCATTAATTTTCAAGTGCTCTAATTTTATTTTTGTTTCTATTTCCAACATTTCAGATGCATTAGTTTCTCTAGAATCATTTTATCACAGAAACATGAGTGATTTATGAGCCATTGTACACCAACCTGATATTTAAATGATAGCAAACATTTACTGAGCATTTATTTTGTATCTCACTTGAACTCTGATTTTCTAATTGTCTCTTTTACAATAGCCTAAGGAAATAAATAGTGCCATTCTTTCCAATTTTTAGATTAAACATCTGACAGTGAAGAAGGGAAATATCTCTGCCAACGCCACATAGTGTGAACTTTTGTTACTTAGTTTGCTAGACAGGCAGTACAAGTTCGGGATCTTTTCTCTTAATAATTTTTTCACATGATTGGAAGAAATCAAGTGGGATGTAGCTATTTAACAGGACCTGAGTGTGATGATGTAAATGGTTTAATTATAAAGCCTTATATTCTACCTGGGAGTTCAAATTCATTGCAGGAAATTATCAATATTGTTTAATTATCACATGGTATAAACTATATAAGTCATGTAATAATATGGATTTCGTGAAGAAGAATTTATCAAAGTTTCATTTGACAGCTGGTATTGGATAAAATGATGGTTTTTCAGAGGATTCGTGTCTTTCTCCCTTTAATATGTAGTTAGTCATAGAAACATCAATGGTCAGTATTTATGGAGGAAGTTTGGAGAGACATTTTTGAAATGGTAAATGTCATCATGGCCATTTATGTTCATTACACTTCCGCTTTCAAACACACGAAAAAAAATGATGCTTATTTTTATAGATGGAACAAAATGCACTGCCTGAAATATTGGGAAAGGAAATACTTACTTTTTTGGGTTTATTTAAGTAACTGTCTATTTTAAACAAGGAATGTTGCTCTGAAAAAAAAAAACAAAACTGCCATCTACAAAGCTATCTTGAATCCTTTCTAATGGCTACTCACACTCTACCTTTTGCAGGGAGAAGAGACAGAGAATGCTGCTTCTTTTCTTTATATTTTAATCCAATTTTACATTCCGTAAATGTTATTGGAATTACAGAAAGCCCCTATATAGTAGAGATCTCACTTTTCTGTGTTTTTAACTGAGTGTTAAATAAAATATGGGAGACAAATAATGATAACTGACAGTCACAGTTTTGATTAATTTTTTGGAGATCACAGCTTACTTTGTGGCCAAAAGGCTGGCTACTAATCCCGGATTTTCATGCCTTGCTTCAATCTATGCCCTGTGAAAGCCCATTCAAACAAATGGTTGTATCAGCAAAGCTGAACCAGTTAGTGGGATCACTTCCTCTTAGTAATGCAAAGTCAAAGGAAAGAAAAAAGCAATCATATCACCAGAGATTGGATTTTGTTATATTGTTTAAATCCGCCTCATTGGAAATCACACATTTTCACACAGGGAAAAAAAAAAGGAGTGAAGAAAAGCACATTCCCTCCTTTAAAAGTACAAGACTTAGATGCAACAGAGTTAGGAGCAGTTGGTATAATATTACTTCATGTGTGGTGGAGTTCACTATGGTAGCAGCTAAGAAATAAAATTTTATTCAATTTGTTCTCTGGATAGGAACTAATAGTAAAATTCTTTAAAGTATACTAAGATTGGGCGGAGCCAAGATGGCGGAATAAAGAGGGTGCGCACTGATAGTCCGGGAAAATTTAGTTTAATAAAAGGGGAGTTACGGTAGCCGCAGAAAAAAGAACCAGGAAAAAATTGCACGGGAATCGTGAATTGGAGGACCTACTGGGAGAACAAGGTCACCCACCACGCGGAAGCCAAGTCGCGGGACCGAGCCGCAGAAGCCCCAGTGCTCCAAGGGGAGTGCATGCCACACAGACAACAGCGGGGAGACTTGGGACGCTCAGGGCTCCGAGTCCACACATCGGCGCTGGAAGGGGAGGTGAGCTCAATAACCCGAGACATTGGTGGGGAAACGGGGGTCAGAATCTAGAGGGGGGCCAGAAAGTGCAGCAAACTCACTACCGGAAAGAAGGAAAAAAAAGCTTCGGGGTTTCTCTTCCCCCTAACCTTGCAAAGGTTACAAGGCTGTGAGGCTAGAAGAATTCCCAAGAGACAAAGAGCAGGCCTGCTCTCTGGATTTACATATCAATGGGGGAGAGCTAAGGAACTGAGTCACTACAATTCAGTAGCCTAGGCAACCCAGTGGGAGTCCAGAGGAGCCAAAGACTGGAAGCTAAATACCATCAATTCTGCACAGCCGTGCCCTGCGGTGTTACTTACCCCCTGAATAAATAAAATAAATAAATAAATAAAAAGAGAGAGATTTACTACGCATAACCTGAGGGTGTCACCTTTGCACACCCTTAACCTGGAAGAACCAGGCAGAGCTCTCAGGCCGCACCCACCTCAAGCCTCCAAGGCTCCTCCAACAGCAGGCAGTCCACTTAACACGGACACAGTATAAAAAAAAAAAAAAAAAAAGAAAAGAAAAAAAAAAAAACGCACAGTGACGCAAGAAGAATCAACTATGCCGAGTAACAAACACAGAAATAGAGGGAGCAAGATCAACGATGACACTATGATGCCTCCAAATAAGCAAAACACCCCAAGCCAAGAGTATGAAGATGATGAGATAGAAGAAATGCAAGATACGGATTTCAAAAAATTTATGATAAGAACATTTAGAAGTTTTCAAAAGCAAATCCTTGAACTACAGAAATCCTTAATGGACAAGATTGAAAATCTCTCTCGTGAAAACGAAATTTTAAGGAAGAGTCAAAATGAAACTCAGAAACTAGTAGAACAGGAAAGTGTTATAGTGAAGAGAAATCAAAATGAAATGAAGAGCTCAATAGATCAAATGACAAACACATTAGAAAGCCTTAAAAACAGAATGGGTGAAGCAGAAGAGAGAATATCGGACTTAGAAGATAGAGCACAGGAAAACATACAGTCAAACCAAAGAAAAGAAGAGGAAATTAGAAACCTAAAAAATATTGTTGGGAATCTACAGGATACTATTAAAAAAACCAACATTCGAGTTCTAGGAGTTCCTGAAGGCATGGAGAGAGAGAAAGGATTGGAAGGCCTTTTTAGTGAGATACTAGCAGAGAACTTTCCAGGTTTGGAGAAGGACAGAGATATCCTAGTACAGGAAGCTCATAGAACCCCCAATAAACATGACCAAAAGAGATCCTCACCACGACACGTGGTAATTAAACTTACCACAGTGAAACATAAAGAAAAGATCCTAAAATGTGCAAGAGAGAAACGTCAGATTACTCTCAGAGGATCTCCAATCAGACTCACAGCTGACTTCTCATCAGAAACCCTACAAGCTAGGAGGGAATGGCGAGACATAGCACAGGTGCTAAGAGAGAAAAATTGCCAGCCCAGAATATTATATCCTGCCAAGCTCTCATTTGTGAATGAAGGTGAAATAAAGACCTTTCATAGCAAACAGAAATTGAAAGACTTTGTGGCCACTCGTCCGGCCCTGCAAAAGATACTTAAAGATGTGCTACACTCAGAAACACAGAAACACGGCCATCAATATGAAAGAAGGGAAAGGAAGAACACCTACCAGTAAAAGAGCATGGGAAGCTCAAAGCATATACTAGAAAATATTTCCGGGAAAATGGCAGGGCAAAGTCACTACGTATCAATTGTCACATTGAACATTAATGGTCTGAATTCTTCAGTTAAAAGACACCGTTTGGCTGACTGGCTCACAGAACACAACCCATCTATTTGTTGCCTACAAGAAACACATCTCTCTAACAAAGAGGCATGCAGACTGAAAGTGAAAGGTTGGAAAAAGATATTCCATGCCAACAGAAACCAAAAAAAAGCAGGTGTAGCCATATTAATATCAGACAAAATAAACTTTAATACAAAAACTGTTAAGAGAGACAAAGAGGACACTATATAATGATTAAGGGTTCAATTCAACAGGAAGATGTAACTATTATAAATGTATATGCACCTAATTACAGGGCACCGGTCTATTTAAAAGATATGTTAAGGGACTTAAAGGGAGATTTAGATTCCAATACAATAGTACTGGGGGACTTCAATACTCCACTCTCAGAAATAGACAGATCATCCGGACAGAAGATCAACAAGGAAACAGCAGATTTAATTGACACTATTGCCCAAATGGATCTAACAGATATCTACAGAACTTTCAACCCTACATCTACAGACTTCACATTCTTCTCAGCAGCGCATGGAACCTTCTCTAGGATTGACCACATACTAGGCCATAAAGCAAGTCTCAGCAAATTTAAAAGAATTAGAATCATACCATGCAGCTTCTCAGACCACAGCGGGATGAAGTTGGAAATTAGCAACTCAGGAAACCCCAGAAAGTATGCAAACACATGGAGACTGAACAACATGCTCCTGAATGAACAATGGGTCATTCAAGAAATCAAAAGAGAAATCAAAAACTTTCTGGAAATAAATGAAGACAACAACACAACATATCAAAACTTATGGGATACAGCAAAAGCAGTATTGAGAGGCAAATTTATAGCAATAGGTGCCTATACCAAGAAATTGGAAAGGTACCAAATAAATGAGCTTTCAGCGCACCTCAAGGACCTAGAAAAACTGCAGCAAACCAAACCCAAATCTAGTAGGAGAAGAGAAATAATTAAAACCAGAGAAGAAATTAACAGGATTGAATCCAAAAAAAACATTACAAAAAATCAGCCAAGCAAGAAGCTGGTTTTTTGAAAAAATAAACAAAATTGACACCCCATTGGCCCAACTAACTAAAAAAAGAAGAGAAAAGACCCAAATCAATAAAATCAGAGATGAAAAAGGAAACGTAACAACAGACACCACAGAAATAAAAAGAATCATCAGAAATTACTACAAGGACCTGTATGCCAGCAAACAGGAAAACCTATCAGAAATGGATAGATTCCTGGACACATGCAATCTACCAAAATTGAACCATGAAGACATCGAAAACCTAAATAGACCCAAAACTGAAACAGAAATTGAAACAGTAATAAAGGCCCTCCCAACAAAGAAAAGCCCAGGACCAGATGGATTCACTGCTGAATTCTACCAGACATTTAAAGAAGAACTAATCCCATTTCTTCTCAAACTATTCAGAACAATCGAAAAAGAGGGAATCCTCCCAAATTCTTTCTATGAAGCCAGCATCACCTTAATCCCTAAGCCAGAGAAAGATGCAGCACTGAAAGAAAATTACAGACCAATATCCCTGATGAACATAGACGCAAAAATCCTCAATAAAATTCTGGCCAATAGAATACAACAACACATCAGGAAAATCATCCACCCAGACCAAGTGGGATTCATCCCTGGTATGCAGGGATGGTTCAACATTCGCAAATCAATCAATGTGATTCACCACATTAACAGACTGCAAAAGAAAAACCATATGATTATCTCAATTGATGCAGAGAAAGCATTTGATAAAATTCAACACCCTTTCATGATGAAAACTCTAAGCAAATTGGGTATAGAAGGAACATTCCTCAATATAATCAAAGCAATTTATAAAAAACCCACAGCCAGCATCCTATTGAATGGGGAAAAGTTGGAAGCATTTCCACTGAAATCTGGCACCAGGCAGGGATGCCCACTCTCACCACTGCTATTTAACATAGTTCTGGAAGTTTTAGCCAGAGCCATCAGACAAGAAAAAGAAATCAAAGGAATACAAATCAAGAAGGAAGAAGTCAAACTATCCCTCTTTGCAGACGATATGATTCTGTACTTAGAGGATCCAAAGAACTCTACTAAGAGACTATTGGAACTCATAGAGGAGTTTGGCAAAGTGGCAGGATATAAAATCAATGCACAAAAATCAACAGCCTTTGTATACACAAGCAATGCCATGACTGAGAAAGAGCTGCTAAGATCAATCCCATTCACAATAGCTACAAAAACAATCAGATACCTTGGAATAAACTTAACCAAGGACGTTAAAGATCTCTACGATGAAAATTACAAAACCTTAAAGAAAGAAATAGAAGAGGATACCAAAAAATGGAAAAATCTTCCATGCTCATGGATTGGAAGAATCAACATCATCAAAATGTCCATTCTCCCAAAAGCAATTTATAGATTCAATGCAATCCCAATCAAGATACCAAAGACATTCTTCGCAGATCTAGAAAAAATGATGCTGAAATTCATATGGAGGCACAAGAGACCTCGAATAGCTAAAGCAATCTTGTACAACAAAAACAAAGCCGGAGGCATCACAATACCAGACTTCAGGACATACTACAGGGCAGTTGTAATCAAAACAGCATGGTACTGGTACAGAAACAGATGGATAGACCAATGGAACAGAATTGAAACACCAGAAATCAACCCAAACATCTACAGCCAACTTATATTTGATCAAGGATCTAAAACTAATTCCTGGAGCAAGGACAGTCTATTCAATAAATGGTGCTGGGAAAACTGGATTTCCACGTGCAGAAGCATGAAGCAAGACCCCTACCTTACACCTTACACAAAAATCCACTCAACGTGGATTAAAGACCTAAATCTACGTCCTGACACCATTAAGTTATTAGAGAACATTGGAGAAACCCTTCAAGATATTGGCACAGGCAAAGAATTTCTGGAAAAGACCCGGGAGGCACAGACAGTCAAAGCCAAAATCAACTATTGGGATTGCATCAAATTGAGAAGTTTCTGTACTGCAAAAGAAACAGTCAGGAGAGTGAAGAGACAATCGACAGAATGGGAAAAAATATTTGCAAACTATGCAACAGATAAAGGGTTAATAACCAGAATCTACAAAGAGATCAAGAAACTCCACAAAAACAAAACCAACAACCCACTTAAGAGATGGGCCAAGGACTTCAATAGACATTTTTCAAAAGAGGAAATCCAAATGGCCAACAGGCACATGAAAAAATGTTCAAGGTCACTAGCAATCAGGGAAATGCAAATCAAAACCACAATGAGGTTTCACCTCACCCCGGTTAGAATGGCTCACATACAGAAATCTACCAACAACAGATGCTGGCGAGGATGTGGGGGAAAAGGGACACTAACCCACTGTTGGTGGGAATGCAAACTGGTCAAGCCACTATGGAAATCAGTCTGGAGATTCCTCAGAAACCTGAAGATAACCCTACCGTTCGACCCAGCCATCCCACTCCTTGGAATTTACCCAAAGGAGTTTAAATTGATAAACAAAAAAGCGGTCTGCACCCTAATGTTTATTGCAGCAGAATTCATAATAGCCAAGACCTGGAACCAACCTAAATGCCCATCAACGGTAGACTGGATAAAGAAATTATGGGATATGTATTCTTTAGAGTACTATACCGCAGTAAGAAACAACGAAATCCAGTCATTTGCAACAAAATGGAGGAATCTGGAACACATCATGCTGAGTGAAGTAAGCCAGTCCCAAAGGGACAAATACCATATGTTCTCCCTGATCGGTGACAACTGACTGAACACCAAAAAGGAAACCTCCTGAAGTGAAATGGACACTATGAGAAATGGTGACTTGATCAGCATAGCCCTGACTGCTAATGGACAACTTAATACATTATCCCTCATAGTATTTTTTTTTTTGGCTGTTCTACTTAATATGACTGGTTTAATTCTGTAATTATCACACAGTTATTCTTAAGTGTTGAAAATTAACTGAAATGTGATCCCTGTTAAACATAAGAGTGGGAATAAGAGAGGGAAGAGATGTATAATTTGGGGCATGCTCGGGCTGACTTGCCCCAATTGGTAGAGTTGGAAACATACCAGGGGATTCCAATTCAATCCCATCAAGGTGGCATGTGCCAATGCCATCTCACTACTCCAAGTGATCAATTTCAGTTCACAATTGATCATAATGAAAGGACTAAGAGTCAAAGGGAGCACATAAACAAGTCTAGTATCTGCTAACACCAACCGATAGAATAAATAAAGGGGAGAGTGATCCAACATGGGAAGTGAGATACTCAGCAGACTCATAGAATGGCGGATGTCCTAAATAGCACTCTGGCCTCAGAATCAGCCCTAAAGGCACTCGGATCTGGCTGAAAAGCCCATGAGAGTATTTCAGGCATGGAAAGCCAAGACACTCTGGCAAAAAGATTTCTGTGAGTGAGATCCCAGTGGAAAGAACAGGTCTTCAAAGAGGGAGGTGCCTTTCTCTGAAGGGAGGAGAGAACCTCCACTTTGACTATGACCGTGTCTAAACAAGATAAGAGTCGGAGAACTCAAGGGGCTTCCATAGCCTTGGAAACTCATAAGTGGTGCATAGGGAGATTACTGATGCCATAAACAGGAGTGTCAATTGGTAAAGTCAACAACAGGAGTCACTGTGCACTTACTCCTCATGTAGGATCTCTGTCCTTAACGTGCTGTACACTGAGGCTTAATGCTATAACGAGTACTCAAACAGTATATTTCACTTTGTGTTTCTATGGGGGTGCAAACGACTGAAATCTTTACTTAATGTACACTAAACTGATCTTCTGTAAAAAAAAAAAAAAAAAAAAAAAAAAGAAAGAAAGAAATTATCAATTCCCAACTTGACTCTCACTGGGATTAAACATGACAATAGGTCTGATCTGATTTCATCATCATTTAAAAAAAATCATCTATTATTTTTCACTTTATGTTTCTGTGTGGGAGCAAACTGTTGAAATACTTACTTAAGGTATACTAAGCTGATCTTCTGTATATTAAGATAATCGAAAATGAATCTTGATGTGAATGGAAGGGGAGAGGGAGTGGGAAAGGGGAGGGTTGTGGGTGGGAGGGACGGTATGGGGGGGGAAGCCATTGTAACACATGAGTCGTACTTTGGAAATTTATATTCATTAAATAAAAGATTAAAAAAAAAAGGAAAAAAAAATAAAGTATACTAAGATTAATTAAAATTAATTACCAGTTTTATTATTAATTAAGAAAGACAAACAGTAAGTTCTTAAGTTAAATAGGAACAAATTAGTTACTACATGAGGGTCCAATTTTAATCATAATACTAAGTTTGAAGTATGTGTTTGAGGGGCCAGCATTGTGGCATAATGTGTTAAGCCGCCACCTGCATCACCTGCACCCCAAATGGATGCTGATTCAAGTCCTGGCTGCTCCACTTCAAATCCAGTGGCCTGCTAATGCACCCGGGAAAGCAGCAGATGATAGCCCAAGTTCTTGACCCTGCCACCTATATTGGAGACCCAGAAGAAGATCCTGACTCCTGGCTTCCGTCTGGCCCAGCCCTGGCCATTGTTCCCATTTGAGGAGTGAACCAATGAATGGAAGATCTCTCTTTCTCAATCTCTCTCTCTCTCTCTCTGTATGTGTGTCTCTCCATCTCTCTCTGTAGTTTTGCCTTTCAAAGAAATAAAAATAAATCTTAAAAAAGAAGTGTTTGAACCTGCACTCATTTTAGCACAACTCTTATATTAAGAGTATTAGTGGCTGACACTGTGGCACAGCGGGTTAAAACCCTGGCCTACAGCACTGGCATCCCATATGGGCACCAGTTTGAGTCCCGACTGCTCCACTTCCAATCCAGCTCTCTGCTGTGGCCTGGGAAAGCAGTAGAAGATGGCCCAAGTCCTTGGGCCCCTGCACCCAAGTGGGAGACCCAGAAGAAGCTCCTGGGTCCTGGCTTCAGATTGGCACAGCTCTGGCTGTTGCGGCCATCTAATGAACCAGCAGATGGAAGACCTCTCTCTCTGTCTCTACCTCTCTCTGTAACTCTTTCAAATAAATAAAATAAAAATCTTTAAAAAAAGAATATTATAGTTGGATGAAATAATGCAATTTATTATTATAATGATGAATAGTAATATTTTCTTTCATATTAATTTTATGCATTATTCTCTCTTTAAAACACATACAAGTAAAATCTGGTGATAATGTAATAAAGTAGTTTATGGATATAAGATGAATTGGACAAAATAGGTCATCCATTTTGGTAAGCAACTTTTCATTTCAGAATTAAGTTTTATATTAGACTGTATCTGGAAATTTCATTTATTATAAAGGTAAAAAGCTAAAATGATATCAAAAAGGCAGCTTGAAAAAATGCACTTCAAAAAAGTGTGAAAAAAATCTTTGAAATTGGAGAATGCTTTGTAGACCATTGAAAACTTAGGGAAGCATGGAAAAATGTTATACAATGCTCTGGTTATTAAAACTTTCCATCACTCAATTCAACTGCGAAGACATTTTTAAGCATTTCTCAGTATCAGACACTGGGAATTCAAAGTTGGACATGCCTTGTAAGAAAGGCGGATGTCTATGAAGAGAGGGCATAATAGACCAGGGAACAATATAAGCCAGTTAAGACTACAGATTTCTGGACTAAATACAGAATAAGTGGTCTAAGATAACAGAAAAAAATTTGGACTACATACAAATGTGGGAGGGAAAGAAAAATGAGTCCTAACTTGGTGACCCCAATAGCTGTCTGAAGGTTCTAGCTTAGATTGTCAAGAGGCATATTTGAAATTCAAGACAGAGATAAATCAAAACTGTTAGCTATGTAGTTATCAACTTGGTAATTAGAAGAGTAGGAAAATGTAAATATACAGAAATGGGAAGAGAAACAGAATTGGTGAACACTAACTTTTAGGAGAACCTATTAAAAAGACAAATCTTGAGAAAATCCAGGGAGAAGGGTTTCTAACAAACAGCAACAACAAACAGTTTCAGAAAGGAATGCTCAAGATATTCAAGCTGAGATAGTAGTAAAGTAAGGAAAGAATGGGGAAAAGAGTGTATTATGGTTATCAATCAGTTCTCTGTCGGCATTGCCAGTTCAAAGTTGGAATCATGGAAAGGCTCTATGCGCTATGGTTGCACTCCAGTGAAGATGTTTAATCATGTCTGTGGTTTTCTGTACAAATAAGGCTGGAATGTTTTTGTGTCCAAAGTAGACATAGAATATGCTACATTGGAAGCAAAACAGAAAATATTTCCTAACCATTTTGTAAAACTGGTGGATTAGCATTTACCTAATGCAAAATTTTTCTGATCATGCCATTTCTGAGTTTCCTTTGGAATAATGATTTGATTTATTTCATTTGTTCTTATTAGTCTTACATATTGAGCAGACATGATAACCTTCTTTCCTTTCTACTTTTCCTCCTTGCTTCCTTCCTTCCTTCCTTTTCCGACTGCCTTATTCACTCATTCCTTTCTTCCTCCTTTCCCTCTCTCTCCTCTCTAACCACCACCTCTCCTAAATCTAAGAAACCATTCTACCATATTTCATGTCATTCTGCATTTTATGTCATTTCTCTACAGAATGTCCTATAGATATTTAACCTCTTTCTTGAAGATTTTCTAGATATCTATAACATTCAATCTTTCCTTCTTAAAATGTATCAGGTTTAAATCTCATTTATTGGACTATATTACCCACTAGCCATGAGAATAGATTTGTGATCTGTTCTCACTTTGGTCATTCCTCCTCATTTCTAGCTCTTTCTGCCTTTCTCTTAAGCTATTTCAACTATTTTTCACCTTTTTCTAAACCTCCCACTCTAATGTTCAAACCCTATACATAAATACTCAAAATATTAGTTCTATGTGAACTATTTGTATCTATGAAATACATGACATTTGTTCTCTTTATATTAATAAATTTTAAAAAACTGTATTTATGAAATGCATGTTTCCATTATTATCCATTTCCATTATTATCTCCATTGAATATCATAGGTTTTCGCTGGGTTTGGGTTTCAGTTATTGGTGACTGAGCACAGAAACATTAAGGAAATTATCTGTTTCATGCCTTCATATTTCAGCATCCACTGACAAAAGTCCTATCTTGATCTTAACATGCTTTGTAGACAAATTACTAGAAAAAGAACTGCAGCATCATGGATCTGGAAAGGTCCTGAATTCAACAGAAGACTTTTCATCCACTTTTATCTCATCTCTTCTAGTACAGCTCCTCCACAAGACAGCTTTATCCCTTGTGTCAGCCACATAACTCTGCAACTCTTTCTCAACAATTTCCTCTTCTAAAATGACCGAGGATGTGGTTGTCAGCATAATTTTCCAGCTTTTCAGGGTTCATCATGTCATTCCCCTACTCTATCTGAAATCATCTATGACACTTCTTTGCCCGAAGAATAAAATCATAATTCTGGCCTTGACACTGAAGAATAGGCACCATCCTGCCCCTGACTTCTCTGTGCAGTACATCTTCCATTTTATCCTCCTTGCCCTGTGCTGTACTCAGTGTAAGCCCTCGCCTTTACTGTATTTCCCCAGAGTATTTCCTGTACTTATACTTTGCCTTCTGGCTGAAGGATCACTCACAGTTTTCTGTATACTAAAAGTTCATCCTACCTCCTTTCTGATGAAGTAATAACGTTGTCTAGAATCTTCTAGAATCTTAACCACATAGAAAAAAAGTTTGTTCTGGGAAAAATAACAAATCCAAAAATGAGTAAATCCAGCAAAGAAAATTAAAAGATTATTATATCATGCAGTTGAGAAATCAGCTAAGTTCATTTTTCTGAGTTGATTTCAATTCCGGAGGAACTCTGTTAATTTGATAAATCCTGGAAGTTGTAGACTAATGTTCTCAGCACTGAAAGGGTGCTTATTTTCCCCAAGAACCAGGGTGAGGTCTTACTGTTTTTACCCGGGTTATGTGCTCCTTTTAAAATGATGAATATATCCAAGGAGATGATTCCTACTGATTGCTGTGGCCTGGGCATGGATCTACTACTAGAGTCTAATGTGGTACAAGTGAAGGGATAAGTGAATCTTAATAAGACTATGTGGATGAAAAGATGAAAGATGATTACTCAAAAGAGTTATGGGTTATCTCTATAAGACATAATTATCAAAGCAACATGCAGGGCCCATTACAGGTGATTTCTTATTTTTGGAGGAAATAAGTCCTTCAAACCCCTCAAACTGTATTACATCCCATTCTACGATTGTACAAACATTATGTTTTCTTCTAGAAGAAGATAATTTTAGACTTACAGCTTTTTAAATTATTTTGCATATTGAATATTGAATACTATAACATTTTGTTCACTGGCTGTATTAAAACAAATATCATGAAGATGGAGCACAACAACATATTACCTTTATGTATATTGTGATAGAAAACCCAAGGGATTCATTGCTTTTTTTCCATCTAGAAGTGGTTGCTTCCAGACATCAAGGATGTGCCAGCAGTAATGGGATGTGAACAAAATGAGAGAAGAGTTACTAACTCCACCATAAGGGCAACATTCCACATACAATTATTTTTTAATAATCTTAGAGCATGTAGAGAGTAATGACTTGTATAAATCCATAGAATTCCAAGACTGTTTTGTTACAGGAGTAGTTGGTAGGATACATGGTAGACAGAGAATAATGCTGACTTGTTTTTAGGGAAAAGTTTACATTGATGGTAAAGGATATATCTAGGTTGTTCTTGTTTTATCATGACGTATTTATTAATACTGTCCACTGGTATTCCAGATAATATTATGGCTTTTGATGATAATGCATACTCAAGGAATCTAAGAAGCATCTTGAATCAACAAATCACAATAGCACTCTTTTTACAAGAGAATTCCCACTCTTAAAATTTATTAGGAAATATTTTATCTCTACTAATATTTGATCTCTATGAACCAATATTCATAAAATGACCTGATTCATGTATGAGAGTAATGAGAAACTTTGTAAAATTGTAAGTTTTTATAGTTACTTATTGTGAGCATTAATTTGCCACATTAATTGAGATTTTAAAGCATAATTATTTATGCTAGGGACATGAAAAAAATCTCATAGAAATATATATGGTAAGAATTTTCCATGAATTGAGATTTTTTGCATTGAAATAAATGTTTTTTGTTTTTGCACAATTTTTGAAGTATATTCATATTTTGTTAATATATTTCATAAAAGAACTACTTCCATATAAAGAATTACTTCCATATAAAGAAATACTTCCATTTGTGTGTGTGTGTGTGTGCATGTGTATAAATTTACAGATTTTTTAATTTGTTACTTTCAAGTGAAATATTGAGTCTATAAGCTGGTCTTTTGAAGTGTGAATACCAATATTGCGTCCTTAAAATTCATTTGCATGTTTCTTTCCTCAGCTTTATTGAATTATAGTTGATAGCTATTCTTTGTGCATATTTAATCTGATAAGCATATAGGTTGTGAAATGACCTCCTCCCCCAGGCTAAATGACGTATTTATCATTTCCAATAGTTATTCTTTTTTTTCCAAGATTTTTCTATTGATCTATTTGAAAGTCAGAATTATAAGGAGGGAGAGAGGGACAGAGATAGAGATCTATTTCCTTTGTTTTGCTCCCACAAGGCATCAACCAAGGCTGAAGCCAGGGGCTTGGCATTTCATCCAGGTATCCCATGTGGGTGGCAGGGCCCAACTACTTGGGCTATTTTCTCCTGATTTTTCTAGGTTTTTAGCAGCAAGTTGGATTGGTACTGGAACAGTTGAACATGAATCAATGCCCATATAGGATGTCAGCATCGCAGGGGACGACTTTACTTGCTATGCCACAACACTTGCCATACTGCACTCGGATCACTTTCCAATGCTTTTTCCAGGTGCTTAGCAGGGAGTTGGATTACAATTGGGGCAACTGGACGTGAACCAGTGTTCATATGGAATGCTAGCGTAACTGAACAGTGTATTTATCTATTATGCCACAATACTGGTCCCACTCTTTTTTTTGGATATGTATTCCAGAAACACTTAAGATCTATTGTCTCATCAGATGTCAAGCAGATAATACATTATTATTGACTGTAGTCCCCATGTTGTACATTAGATCTCCAGAACTTGTCCATTTTTTTTTTTTTTTGACAGGCAGAGTGGACAGTGAGAGAGAGAGAGAGAGAGACAGAGAGAAAGGTCTTCCTTTTGCTGTTGGTTCACTCTCCAATGGCTGCTGCGGCCGGCACACTGTGCCGATCCGAGGGCAGGAGCCAGGTGCTTCTCCTGGTCTCCCATGGGGTGCAGGGCCCAAGGACCTGGGCCATCCTCCACTGCACTCCCAGGCCACAGCAGAGAGCTGGCCTGGAAGAGGGGCAACCGGGACAGATTCCGGTGCCCCGACCGGGACTAGAGCCCTGTGTGCCAGCACTGCAAGGTGGAGGATTGAGCTGCGGCGCCAGCCTTTTTTTTTTTTTTTTTTTTTCTTTTTTGACTGGCAGAGTGGACAGTGAGAGAGACACAGAGTGAAAGGACTTGTCCATCTTATAAGTGACTGTAGCACACTGTGGTTGAAATCTCCACGTCTTTCACCCTCTAACCCACTAACCCATGGCAACTGCTGTTCCACACTGCTTCTATAGAGTTGACTTTAAATTTCACAAAGAAATTTGCAAGTTTGAAGTAAACAAATGAAGGATGTTATTTTTCTATGGAATGTGCTTGTTTAAATTCTGATGTGGTGTGGACATTTAGCCTAGTGACTAAAACTCCAGGTAAAATGCTTGGGTCCCATTTCATAGTGCCTAAATTCCACACCT
Source organism: Oryctolagus cuniculus (assembly GCF_964237555.1). Taxonomy (NCBI): domain Eukaryota; kingdom Metazoa; phylum Chordata; class Mammalia; order Lagomorpha; family Leporidae; genus Oryctolagus; species Oryctolagus cuniculus. Next base: position 104,890,893 of record NC_091439.1, read on the forward strand.
GTCATCAACTTTCTGCTAATGCAGATCTTGGAAGGAAGCAGCGATTGTTCAAGTGGCTCATTTTCCACTGCCACCTGAAAACTAGAATTGAGCTCCTGGTCCCTGGTTTCAGTCCGAGCCATTACAGGTGTTTGGAGAATGAACCAGTTAATGGGGGATGATCTAGCTATGTGTGAAATCACAGAAAGGAAGAAAGAGAGAGAGAAAGAGAGAGAGAAAAAAGAAAGAAAAAGGAAGGAAGGAAGGAAGGAAGGAAGGAAGGAAGGAAGGAAGGAAGGAAAAAAGGAAGGGAGAGAGAGAGAGGGAGAGAAAGAAAAGAAAGAATTTTAATGTGAAAGTGATTATGGACGTTTATCTGACAATTTTAAGGGCACAGGGAACAAAACAAAGGAGTCAGGTCATGGACACAGTGGTTCTGTCCAGATGGCCCCCTGAACTGAGAATTATTATATTTCAAAGTATTCATAACAAACTCCATAAATCTGTCACAATATTAACTCCAATGCTCTGTCTTAAAAATGTGAAAAACAAAATGTGTGAGGGACTTGTCTGACAGGGAAAAGTCCAGTAGACATAATTCTCAAAATTACATGAATCATTAAACTCTGAGAATTAATCAAATCACTTCTTATCCAAATGTCTGAATATGGTGAGGATTTGATTAATCATATTGTTCTTTCTTATTAACTACAAAATGAAATTGTAAAATGTATTTGGGTGAAAGTGACATCTTGAGATTTGACTATTGTTTATAGACCTTGTCTATACTCTTGAGGAACAGTGGTTTTTCTATTTTCTACATGTTGAGTTATTTGTTTAATGAAGGATTAAGCCTGTGATTATAAAGTAATTTGAGAGTGTGATATTACAAAAAGTAAAAGAACAAAAAGAAAGAGGGGCATAACAAAGGTGGGAATTATTATTATGTGCTTAAAATCCTACATATGAAATATATGAAATGTGTTTTTCTTATATGAATAAAATTAAAGAGTTTAATATTATTTGTTATATTAAAGCAAAATCATGTAATTCTTGACTCCAAGATATTTGGTGTTCTTTATGACAGAGACTAGAATAAAATCAGTCACAATTAAACTGGGATTTTGACACCCAAGTGCACATTTATTTAAACCTCATTTACTCTGAATCTGAGGAAAAAAAATGTAATGTTGAAGTATGTTCAGTTGGAATTCAGGGCATATTCCTAAAGGTAGGATAACAGAATTTTCTGGAAGGGAGAATAACCCTGTGTTGTTAATTACTATGGAAGACCACCAGTTATAAGTCAAGAATGCGGACCTTATACTGATATTGGGAAAATCATTCTTTTAGTTCTGAATTTGGAACAAGTTGTCCTACAGTGGCAAGAATAGGGAGATTAAGCCGTGACTATGGCCTTAGAGGACATTCTTTGAATCAGGAACCTGGGAAGTATCAGGCCTGAGAAACAACTCCTAATTTGGCTGATGCTCATGACTTAGTTTTAACTTATTCTTCTTGTGACAGGAGTTGTGGCATAGGGCATAATTCTGCCTCCTACAGCGCTGGCATCCCATATGGCACTAGTGGTCCTGGTTGTTCCACTACCTATACAGCTCTCTGCTATTACTCAGAACTGGTCCGGCTCTGGCTGTTGCTGCCTCTTGGGTGGTGAACTACAGAATGCAAGATCCTCATTCTCTCTCTCTCTCTCCTCTGTCTTTCAAATACATAAATACAACTTTTAAAAAAAACCTTATTCTTCATAAGATTGTTCCTTTTCATCATTCCTGAACATTCAGTACGTTCTCCTTATTAGTTATTGTGGCATCTGGGTTAAACTGAGTCTGTACCAGGTTTGCAGACAGGGAAAGATCCTTCTCTCCCCCAAATGCTGTTGGAAAGAAGGGTCTCACAGCAGGACTGTCCACTGAGCAGTACACTGACCTCAGGGGGTTAACAGGTGGGGTGGCAAACAGGCTAAGCATCGGCAGCTGGGGAACCTGTTCCTGACTTTCTGTGGGAGGCACTGTGTTACCTTCTGATATGAGTGGGAAACTCTCTGAGAAAGGTAACTCCAGTGGGTAAGGAAGAGAATCACATGATGGTAACTTGCATTTTAAATGAAAGAATTCAAGGTTTTTTTTTTTTTTTTTTTTTTTTTTTTTTTTTTTTTTTTTTTTTTTTTCAAATAGCAGATGATGAAATATAGAAAGTAAGCAATTTAGGTTTTCACATTTTGATTTGGAGTTTGAGTCCTACTCTACTATGTATAGAAATGGTTTCTCTGTTGTAGTGTCCTATAGCATTAAAAACTAAAAATGTGAATGCATAATAGAGATGGGGCTCTTTTATCCCATTCAGAAGATCGGTGCAAAGCTGGTGTCTGCTGCTTTCCCATGGGAAGAATCAAAGGTGAGCTCTTCCTGCAGAGCTTCAGGCCTCTGGCTCAGAAACACTGCTAGAGACCCTCCCTCACCACTGGGCTATTAAAAGTACCTCTCCATAGGAAGCTTTAGAAGAACTGTTCAGCGCAGGTTGTGAAGCAGCTTCACACATTGTTAAAGGAACGCAGGTATTAAAAGATTAAGGCAGCGCTGAAAAAGGCAAATTTAATGTCTATCATGGAAATTTTTAGGGGATTATAGGGATTCTGTTTCCTCAACGTATAATGTTTTTGAGACATTTTATTGCCGATAGCAGTAGACACTTGATACATAATTTCTATAGCGTTGTACTTGATAATAAAGTGTTAAAACTTTTTATTGTGGAGTGTTCTAGCATTCTATGCTGCTAACACCTGCAAGATACATTAGAAGATAATAAAGAAAAGATGTTAGGAGAAATGTAATCTCAAAGCGTAAACTTATGGTAAGTTTTTTTTTTTTTTTTCAGTTGCAAGTGATTTTCTATCAGCAAACTATGTGGCAAGTATTTTAATGATGTAAGTAAAATTAAGGAAGATGACACATGGTGAAAATGGATTTAGTTTAAATAATTACAACTATCTCAGGGATAAATTTGTTGTGATCTGGCTCATACTCACCTCTCCAATCTTCATTTTTAACATTTCTTAGACAGATATATTTTCCAAATAAGACATAAAAACGATCAACAGGGATATATAAATGTGCTCTATTATCAAAAATGCAAATTAGAAGTAAAATTATATATTATTTCATACCTGCTAGGATGGCTACTCTTAAAAAATCAAAAGATAACAAGTGTTGGAGAAGATGTGAAGAAAAGGAATTCCTAGCACACTATTTGTAGGAATATAAATTGGGACAATCATTATGGAGGTTGTTCAATTAAATTGGCAATAAACCTGTAATATGTTGCAGGAATCCTACTTCCAAACCCATATCCAAGGGCAATGAAATCAATCTGTACTTCTATGTTTATTGCAGCATTATTTACATTTATTACATGAAAACAAAAATATTTGCCAATGAATAAGGGAAATGTGTAAAATGTGACACTTATGCTAACTCACACACAGTAAAATATTATTCAGCCTCAAGGAAAGAAATCTTGCCATTTGTGGCAGCATGGATGAACATGGATGGTGCCTTGCTAAGTAAAATAAGCCAGACCAGAAGATACGTACTTCAAATTGTCAATGTCAAAAATGGAATTAAAGGATCGATTTTTGATACAAATATTTTGAAGAAATCTATAATTTTTTCACAATATGATTTTTTTTCAAAAAATTTTTGTGGAGACCTTGTATGCATGAATTTCAAATGTCTCTGCACCAAAATAAAGTTATGTTTTCACTCTGTTTTCCACAAACATTTTTAAGAACCCTAGTGTGTGTATTGCATATGTATGTGCATATGTGTGTATGTGTATCTGTGTGTTCTTGATTCAAGTCTTTTAACAAAACATATATGATGTGCAATTTTTTTTTTCTGTTACCTGTGTTGTCTTTTACCTTCTTAATGGCATACGTTGAAACATACACTTTTATAAGTTAATGAAGTATAATATGCAACTTTCTACTTTCAATGCCATTGGATCATTGGTCAAATCCAAGATTAAGGAAATTTATTTCAGCACTTGAAATAAAGTTTTCTAATTTTATCTCTTCAATTTAGTTTTTGACAAATTTTCACTTATTCTTCACATTTGATAGAAAGCAAGGGACCCACAGCCTTCTTTTGCATGTGACTATACAGTTGCCCCAGTGTCATTTGCTGAAAACACTGTCCTTTCTCCTATTCAATAGTCTTGACACACTGTTGGAAATTAGTTGACAATGGATATGTGGTTTTATGTATTTTCTTTTTTAAAAATATTTTATTTATTTATTTATTTGAGAGGTAGAGTTACAGACAGTGAGAGGGAGAGACAGAGAGCAAGGTCTTCCTTCAGTTGGCTCACTCCCCTGATGGCTGCATCGGCCGAAGCTGCGCCAATCTGAAGCCAGTAGCCAGGAGCTTCTTCTGTGTCTCCCATGTGGGTGCAGAGGCCCAAGGACTTGGGCCGTCTTCTACTGCTTTCCCAGGCCATAGCAGAGAGCTGCATTGGAAGTGGAGGAGCTAGGACTCGAACCTGTGCCCATATGGGATGCCGGCACTTCAGGTCAGGGCGTTAACCTGCTGCACCACAGCGCCAGACCCTTGTTATGTATTTTCATTTCTGTCCCATTGATCTAAATGTCTATTCTTGAGTTGATACCATCATATTTTGACCACTGTTGTTCTACAGTGATTTGAATCAGATTGTTATGTCTCTTCTTGTCATTTGGGATTTTAAGAGGGACTACATTCACCACATAGTTCAGTTTGGAGATAATTGTTACTTGATAGGGTTAAATATATTTTTAAATACATTTTTGTATGATGATATTGTATTTGACCACCTTGATGAAATAATTTATATTTCTAATAATTTTTTTGTTGATGCTTTGAAACAGATAGATAGATAGATAGATCACAATGCCATCCAGGAATATGTTTTACTCCCTTCTTTACAATCAGAGGAGACCAGTGCCTGGGTGCTAGCCCCAGTGAGTATATTATTCCTCCACTCTGCCACAAGGACCACACAAAGGATCTTTTCAGTCCTCAAAACAAGCTCATGTTACCCAGCAATGTCTCTCACCAGATCACCAGGGAGCCATGATCATGCGGAGGCTCCCACTGCTCTGTGTCTCAGACGCACCCTGGGTCCTCCCATGCAGCTTCAGTGTTTTCATAGTTCTTGCACACAAGGCTCCCACAGTCAGGAGCACCCAGCTCCCAATCTATTCTCCCCACCAGATTCAGGAATCTATGCAGACACAAGCTGGTACAACTGTTACATATGTCCAAAATGGCGCCTGTTCCCTGTTAGGTTGTTACAGGACACCTTTGCAGGATAACCATGGATAAAGAAAATGTGCCTCCCTCTTTTGTTCTCCTCTAGTTTGGTGGGTACACTATCCCCCATGGGGCTACAAGCTAGATTCTGTCTAGGCTCTTCCTCAACTTTCTCTCCAACACTGGTGCTGAGGCTCTCAGCTGGTGGGGTCCTGAGTTGTGCACGTCTTCACGCTCCATGTAGGCCCACTGTGTTCCTCCAATTTACATAGCATTTCCTCCGCTGTTTTCTCCCTAATGCTTCCCTGAGACTATCTTTTTTTTTTTTTTTCAGGCAGAATGGACAGAGAGAGAGAGAGAGAGAGAGAGGTCTTCCTTTTGCCGTTGGTTCACCCTCCAATGGCTGCCACGGCCTGCACACCGTGCCTATCCAAAGGCAGGAGCCAGGAGCTAGGTGCTTCTCCTGGTCTCCCATGCGGTGCAGGGCCCAAGCACTCGGGCCATCCTCCACTGCACTCCCGGACGACATCAGAGAGCTGGCCTGGAAGAGGGGCAACCAGGACAGATTCCGGTGCCCCGACCAGGACTAGAACGTGGTGTACCGGCGCCACTAGGCGGAGGATTAGCCTAGTGAGCCGCGGTGCCAGCCTCCCTGAGACTGTCTTAAAAGGTATCTTCTCCTAGGCAGGAGCAGCAAGCAGCCTTCCTACCTTGTCATCTCAGTCTACTTCTAATTCATATATATATAAACATATATACAGCATAATTAGCATATATATGCTAAAATTAAAAAAAAAGAAAGAAAGAAATGCACATCTGTAACTATTTTGTTAAAATACAATTGTGTAAAACTTTGTTTTATGACTTTATGAAACCAATGGTTAAGAATGTTATATTCCTATAGTTTTAAATATCTGTGATTACTTTAAAATTTTCTGTATGTAGGTGGAATGGTCATGGAATGTTACACTATTAATTTTTAATTACCTGTGATTACTTTGAAAATTGCTGTATATAGGTGAAATGGTCATTTTTTCCATTCAATTGTTGTTTATAGCCTTTGTCAGTAACCCTGGTAAACTAGAGGGTTTTTTGGTTTTTACTTGTTAAACTCCTTATTTGGTGAAATATTAACCCCTTTTTACTATAACGCAAATTTAAAATACGTCATCTGAAAATCTAAAAAAATACAGAAAGAAAGCGAGAGGGAAGGAGCGTAGGAGGGAGAGAGATGGAGGGAAAGAAGGGAATATCATTCTGTTCTTAGAATTGTATCTACACAGCACATTGAGTTTGTTAAAAAACTAATATTAAGGTCGGCGCTGCAGCTCACTAGGCTAATCCTCCGCCAGCAGCGCCAGTACCCAGGGTTCTAGTACCGGTTGGGGCGCCAGTTCTATCCCAGTTGCTCGTCTTCCAGTCCAGCTCTCTGCTGTGGCCCAGGAAGGCAGTGGAGGATGGCCCAGGTGCTTGGGCCCTGCACCCGCATGGGAGACCAGGAGGAAGCACCTGGCTCCTGGCTTCGGATCGGCGCGCTGGCTGTAGCGGCCATTTGGTGGGTGAACCAACAGAAAGAAGGCCTTTCTCTCTGTCTCTCTGTCTCTCTCTTTCACTGTCTAACTCTGCCTATCAAAAAAAAAGAAAACACTAAAATTAAAATAAAAAATTAAAAAATAGAGAAAATAAAATAATAAAAAAGATCTTATAGAAATTATTTTTTCTTCTGGATCCAGTTACCTCTTCATTTAGGTAAATATTTTCTAATGCGTGAAAAGAACAGTTCTTTTACCATATCAGAGATTTAAAAAAAAGATATATGAAAAATGCTGCATTTGTTTACTATCTACTTTAACTTTCAGCATGCCATATCTTTGTAAGAATTTAATATCGCCTAAGTGCAGGATTAGTGCTCCTCTGTGTATGGGTGCAGTAATGGGTATCAGTGGTAACCTATTCTACATAATAACAGATAAAGGACAGGAACACCAGACTGTGCTCTTTCCATTGCTTTATACTGTCCCTCACTGATAACAGAAGAAACTATCCCTTAGGTGCACTTCGGAAGACAATAAAGGACATATTTAGAGCAAGGCGACTTTTGACATAGGTGTCCTTGCCTTTCAGAACATATAAACTATATGATTCTTCTAACTATAAGTGAAAGAAAACATAACTCAAAATGAAATTATGTGCTTTTTTTATGACATGTTTTCATTTTCCCTTCTAGAATCATTCATTTTATGAGTAGATTTCTCCTAATCAAATTTTTTAAACCAATTTCTTAATAGCTGTTTAAACATTCTAAGGATTCCCTATGTGAGACTCATGCATGTGATCTAATTTCTAGCAGATGATAAACTCTTCTTTTATTTAGATTTAACTCCTAAAATGTCCAAAAAGGTTACCATTGCCTGAAAGGATGCACTGACCTAATTTCTAAAAGTGAGTAGATTTTTAGGTCTCCAATTTAGATAATTCTCTGTAAGTGGACCTGGAACAACCTAATAATTTTATCACTATTGCTTGAGACTTCCTATATGTTTTACAAGAATGAAATGGATTAAATATACACTCTTCCCAGTAAAAATGAATTGTGTCACTTTGGCATTTGAAAACTTTGCTATTAATTATATTATATATCAAAGAAACAATGAATTGCTAGGAAAATATTTTATTTTATTTTTTGAAGATTTTATTTATTTGAAAGGCCAAGTTCCAGAGATGAAGGACGAGACAAACAGAGAGAGGGGCCGGTGCCGCGGCTCACTAGGCTAATCCTCCGCCTAGCGGCGCCAGCACACAGGGTTCTAGTCCCGGTCGGGGCGCCGGATTCTGTCCCGGTTGCCCCTCTTCCAGGCCAGCCCTCTGCTGTGGCCAGGGAGTGCAGAGGAGGATGGCCCAAGTGCTTGGGCCCTGCACCCCATGGGAGACCAGGAAAAGCACCTGGCTCCTGGCTCCTGCCATCGGATCAGCGCGGTGTGCCGGCCACAGCGTGGCGGCCATTGAGGGGTGAACCAACGGCAAAAGGAAGACCTTTCTCTCTGTCTCTCTCACTGTCCACTCTGCCTGTCAAAAAAAAAAAAAAAAAAAAAAAAAAAAAAACAGAGAGAGGTCTTCCATCTGCTGGTTTACTCCCCAAATGGCTTAACAGCCAGGGCTGGGCCAGGCTGAAGCCAGGAACCAGGAGTTTCTTCTAGGTCTCCCACATGATTACAGGGGTCCAAGGACTTGTCCCATCTTCTATTGCCTTCCCAGGCACATTAGCAAAGAGCTCGGTTGGAAGCAGAGCAGCCTGAACCTGAACTGACACCCATAAGGGACACTGGTGCTGCAGGCAGCCACTTAACTCACTATACCACAATGCCAGCTCCAGAAAATACTTTAAGAGTGTTAAAAGTGCTTATCTTAAAAAGTTTCACAGAGTATTTCTATTTTCTGATAAGATGAACTCTGAAACTATCCCATAAAAAATAGATTTTTTTTTTCCAATTTTTACTATGATTAATCAGAAAGCTTACTTCTTTGTAATTAAAAAAAAATTCTTTGGAAAAAAACAGAAGCCTTCTGTCTTAAAAATATTCTCTATTGTGAATTGAGCTGCAATAAACATTAATGTGCAGACAGCTTGTTTGTTTGCCAATTTCATTTCCGTTGGGTAAATTCCAAGGAGTGGGATGGCTGGGTTGAATGGTAGGGTTATATTCAGGTTTCTGAGGAATCTCCAAACTGACTTCCATTGTGGCTTAACCAATTTGCATTCCCACCAACAGTGGGTTAGTGTCCCTTTTTCCCCACATCCTCTCCAGCATCTATTGTTGGTAGATTTCTGAATGTGAGCCATTCTAACTGGGGTGAGGTGAAACCTCATTGTGTGGTTTTGATTTGCATTTCCCTGATTGCTAGTGATCTTCAACATTTTTTCATGTGTCTGTTGGCCATTTGAATTTCCTCTTTTGAAAAATGTCTATTGAGGTCCTTGGCCCATCTCTTCAGTGGGCTGTTTGTTTTGATGTTGTGGAGTTTCTTGATTTCTTTGTAGATTCTGGTAATCAACCCTTTATCAGTTGCATAGTTTGCAAATATATTTTCCCATTCTGTTGGATGCCTCTTCAATTTTTTCAACCCAAATGCCCATCAACAGTAGACTGGATAAAGAAATTATGGGACATGTACTCTATAGAATACTATACAACAGTCAAAAACAACGAAACCCAGTCATTTGCAACAAGATGGAGGAATTTGGAAAACATCATGCTGAGTGAATTAAGCCAGTCACAAAGGGAAAAATATCATATGTTCTCCCTGATCAGTGACAACTAACTGAGCACCAAAGGGGAAACTTGTTGAAATGAAATGGACACTATGAGAAACAGTGACTTGATCAGCTCTTGTCCTGACGGTTGATGTATAATGTAATACTTTATCCATTTTAGTATTTTTTTTTGTTCTAGTACCGTTGATTGAACTCTGTAATTAACACACAATTATTCTTAGTTGTTTAAATTTTAACTGAAAAGTGATCCCTGTTAGGAATTTGGAAAACATTATGCTGAGTGAAATAAGCCAATCCCAAAGGGACAAATACCACTTATTCTCCTTGATAGGTGACAACTAACTGAGCACCAAAAAGGAATCCTATTAAAGTGAAATGAACACTATGAGAAACGGTGACTTGATCATCCCTCACCCTGACTGTTGATGAGCAACTTGATATGTTATCCCTCTTAGTATTTTTTTTGTTTGTTCTACTTAATACTTTTGGTTGAATACTGTAATCAATACACAATTCTTCTTAAGTGCTGAAACTTAACTGAAAAGTGATTGCTGTTAAATATAAGAGTGGGAATAAGAGAGGGAAGAGATGTGCAATTCGGGACATGCTCAAGCTGACTTTCCTCAAACGGTAGAGTTAGAAACATACCAGGGGATTCCAATTCAATCCCATGAAGGCGGCATGTACCAATGCCATCTCACTAGTCCCAGTGATCAATTTCTGTTTACAATTTATCATAATGATAGGACTAAGAACCAAAGGGATCACATAAACAAGACTAGTGTGTGCAAATACTAGCTAATAGAATCAAAAAGAGAGAGAATGATCCAATATGGGAAGCGAGATACACAGCAGACCCATAGAATGGCAGATGTCCTAAACAGCACTCTGGCCTCAGAATCAGCCCTTAAGGCATTTGGATCCAGCTGAAAAGCCCATGAGAGTATTTCAGGCATGGAAAGCCAAGACACTCTGGGGAGAAAAAAAAAAAGAAAAAAAAGAAAAAAAAAAAAACTAAATGAAAGATCTCTGTGAGTGAGATCCCAATGGAAAGAACGGGTCATCAAAGAAGGAGGTACATTTCTCTGAAGGGAGGAGAGAACTTCCACTTTGACCATGGCTTTGTCTAAAAATGATCAGAGTCAGTGAACTCAGGGGGCTTCCATAGCCTTGGCAGCTCATGACAAGAGCCTCGGGTGATTACTGATGCCCTAAACAAGAGTGTCAATTTGTTAAGTCAACAACAGGAGTCACTGTGCACTTACTCCTCATGTAGGATCTTTGTCCTTAGTGTGTTGTACATTGAGATGTAATGCTATAACTAGTACTCAAACAGTATTTTTCACTTTATGTTTCTGTGTGGGAGCAAACTGTTGAAATCTTTACTTAATATATGCTAAACTGATCTGTATCTAAAGAGAAACGAAAATGAATCTTGATGTGAATGGTAGGGGAGAGGGAGTGGGAAAGGGGAGGGTTGCGGGTGGGAGGGACGTTATGGGGGGGAAGCCATTGTAATCCATAAGCTGTACTTTGGAAATTTATATTCATTAAATAAAAGTTAAAAAAAATATTCTCTACTTTTTTCTCTTTACTCTTCTACTGCATCCTTTGTATAAGTGTCCAACATATTGCAATCTAGGCAGGGTAGAATTTTTTTTTCCCCCACACATCTTAGATGTCATTTATACTTCATTTCTTCATTTCCCTCAGTATCAGTTATCAGTCATTCACAGAAAAACATATGGTACTTTCTCTGCTTCCCCCTGTACGATCTTGGAAGATTATCTCTTCTTGGCTGAGAACAATAGCTTCCATTATGATGAGCGGCTTCTCTGTTTTCCTGTCTAAGAACCACTAAGGACCTAGTAAACTTAGTCAAGTTACTGCCACAAGAACAGGTACATTTGCTATATGGTGATCTTTTTGTCACTAACTAAAACATATTGCTAGATTGTTAGTAAAGGGAACATTCACTTTTGTTCACTACTAGAAATCTGGACTCTAGGCAGGAAGCGGGAGTTGTTCTTGATGGTATTCCAGCTTCCTAGGGAGATTTGGAGTCGTCAGAATGACTTCCCCTGAGCCAAAGTTTGAGTTCATTTTCATCATAAAGAACACCAGTGAATACCTTGTTTTTTATTTCAGGTACATAAAATCATAGTGTTATAGCAGTGACTGACCAGAGAGAAGGTCTGATGTTCGCTTTTTATAACTAAAGACACTAAGACAAATTTCACCCTGATAATTCTATCACTAAGTTCTTTCTACTATAGGATGCTGCTTTTCCTCTGCAAGCTGTACCTTTAAGGACTTCATCGCATATTAAGAAAGTAATACAGAATATTTGAACATATTTAATGGCGAGAATTAAAATGATCCTACTTGAGACAAAAAGAAAAGAAATCACGTGGTCATTTCATAATAAAAAAGGAGTGTGGGATTAGAAATGTAGTTACATAGATGCTTTTAATTTGTAAATCTATAAAGATGGGGAAAACCATGTTAAAAATAATCAGTTAATTCACTTTGACTATAATTCTGTGAGTTTCACTTTCTGAATTATCTTTTGGAATGTAACTGATGTAGGGAGATAGGATAAAATTGAGTAGATTAGTGAGCTGGAAGAACACGCCTACACCATGCCCCTCTGTGATCTCATGACCCTACTTTACCACACTTGGATACCCACCTGCCAATCAGACTATGTAACCACTCCCCTTTGGAAGTGGATAAAAGGCCTGGAGCATGGTAGAACCCTCCCTTGTTGTCCCACGCCTTCAGTGTGCATGCATGGCCTGTTGGTCTGCTCTCTGCCTTTGCTTCCCTTCTCGCGCTAAGCCACCTGTGACCACTCATTACCATATGCTTGCTCCACTAGGCTCCTGGTCTGCTCTCTGCTTGGTATGGACCCAACTTAGCTTCTTGACTTCTGTTTCTCCCCTAAATAAAGCCCTCACTTACACATTTCTCTCATTGAATAAAATCCTTAAAAACTTACCATCTTGTCTGGTCAATTTGAGACAGTATTCAGAATTCTTCTCTGAATACATGGCAAGAGCCCATAGGCTTATTAATATTGAAAATTAATAATAAGCAGTACTATATCATAACTAGACCACTTAGTATGTTCTTATGGACACAGAAGGTATTATAAGATAAAGCCCTAATTTCCTTTACAATGGAAAGAATGGTAGCAGAAATATGACATATTATAGAATGCCCAGTTCTGTTCCACTTATCATTTGATGCTAATGAAATTTAATAAAGGAGAAATGGTCTTTTCATTGAATGGTACAGGAGAAAATTGACTTGTTTGAATAAACATGAAACTTTACTTTGCCTCATAAAATATACCAAAAATATTTACAGAAGTATCATAAACGTAGGCATGAAGTAATAATAAATAATAATAAAATTTTTATGTAATACTGAAAACTACCTACACTATCTAAAGTAGGTAAATCTTTCCAAAAACAAAATTTAACTAATTGAAGACAACCCATGATAAGTGCCCAGAGTTCACCCACAAAGAAAAATCAAAACAACAAACAATAACTCTATTTCTAGTTAAGTGCCTGAGGAAGAACACTGGACTTTAACATGGGTGATATATGAACTTTGTAGGACAAAGAGACCTGGGGTGACAAATCTGCACAAATAAAAATCATACCTGCAACTATAACCCTGACCCCATGGCTGGGGTGGAGTAGGGGTCTGGAATACATACCCAAGGTCACTTTGCTACTGAGAAAGAACTCACATTGTCTGCCCACACACAGCAAAGCCTGTGGCAGTGTGGTGCCATCTTGAGATGGAGTTACTGCTGGAATTCTAAGGGGCCGAAGTCTCTGCACATTCCTATCTCTGGGGCCCCACAGACATCCTACTGCACTAGCAAAATGGACTACAGCTATGTGAACCCAGATAGATGCAGCTGCATAACTGTGACCCAGCAGCTTAGCCCATGCAGTACCTGAAATTGAGGATATTGGTGATTCAGCATAGCAGGAAGGTGGTGCTGTGACAAACCTAGAAGCTTGGGTGTCTGCACCCTCACACCTGAGGCTCATGGACTTCTCTCCTGGCAATCAGTAACTCCATTGCTGGGTTCTGTGAGCTCCCACTGGGTATGTAGGCAAGTGGTTCCAGCACCCTGGCCCTGCCACAGGTTTTTTGGGCCATTGCCATGTCAGTGCACCCCTATTGAGGCTGAGAATGGGCTCCTATGATGCTGGCATCAATGACAGTGAGAAAAGACTACACAATGACACTATTCGAAATAGATAAGATGTGGAATCAACCTAGGTGCCCTTCAACAGATGAATGAATGTAGAAAATAGAGTCTGTGGATGGAACTGGGAACATTATATCAAAAAAAAACTCAAAAAATACTGCATTTTTTTCATGTGTGAAAGTTATAAGAAGTTCTGAGAATTAAATAATGGTTACTATAGGTTGGAAAAGGTGAAGGAGTTGGAGGGATGAAAGGAGTTGAACAATAGGTATGAAAGCAATTAGAGGAAGGAATAGGTACCACAGCCCACCATAGTGTGAGCACAGCTCACTCTGCCACATTACATATTACACAGTACATATTAAGTATTTTATGAAGAACTAGAAGAGTGTGAGCTTGAAGTCTCTAAACAGAAAAAAAAAAGATAAGGAAATATGGGAATCCAAATTACCCAATTTGATCTATATGCCCTATACACTTGTGTTGAAATACTATAGCATACACCATGAAGTCTACAAAGATAGCCTGTCATTACGATAAAATGTCTAAGAATCAAGTACCATAAAGTCTAGGCATTAGATAAGTTTTTATAAACTACGATAAAATGTATGACATCCATATACAGATAGATAAATGGATAGATCAAAGATACACTCAATAAATGATGCAAATTCAGAATAGAGATACTCTGGAAATCAGAGGAAGATTTGATTGTGCCAAATCTTAACAGACACTTTTAATTTTTACTTATTATTTTACTTATTTGAGAGATGGAGATAGAAATGGTGGGGGGGGGGTGGGAGAGAGTGCTCCTTCCTGCTGGTTCACTCTCCAAATGCCTGCAACAGCCAACAGTGAGATTAGAGCAAAGAAACCAGAATTCAATGTAGGTTTCCCATGTGAGTGGCAGAAACCCAAATACTAGAGGCATTTGTTTTTCTCTCTTAGGACACACATTAGCAGGAACCTGGACTAGAGAGTAAAACCAGGACTTGAATTTGACACTCCAATATGGAATTTGGGTGTTCCAAGCTGCATCTTAACTGCATTCACTTCAACGTAATACATACTTTCAAAGTGAGTATATTCAACTGTAATGTTTCAAAAAGTTTGTGAGCAATAGAATTAAAAATATGTTTATTTTGGTGTAATAAATGAAATCCATGTACAATTATTATACAATACACATATTTCATGAAATCTTTGAATTAATCATGTAAAGAATAAATATCACAAAGTGTGTTTACATCATTACTCTACAAAGAAATGCAAAGTGAAGTTAAAATGAAATATTTTTATAGTTGCTGTATGGCTAAAATGAAAGGATTGATGATAACCAAGTGCAGGTGAAAACATGAAGAGATCAGATCTTCATGTGAGTTGCTACTTTAGTGTTAATTATGTAAACTTTGGAAACCAACAATTATTTTCTAAACTTAATTAGTTAGCTACCTATGACTTATTTCACTCTTTTTAAAATACATTTATTTAAGTTACACACGTTTCATTTATTTCCTTTATGTTATTACAGGAATGTAGTGGCACTTCTTCCTCCCTCCCTCTCACTCATACTCTAACACCTCCTCCCCCCAACTCATATTCCCACTCTTAATTTTTACAATGATCTTTTTTTAAGTACACTTAACACTCTTATAGTTAACTCTACCCTAAATAAAAAAGTTCAACAAATAGTATGTAGAGAAAACAAAACAAGACTAAACAAAATATCATCCCTCAACAAAAGACATAAGGGCTATAAACCATCATTAATGCAAAATGTCTATTTCATTTCAGTACAGAGTATTTCAGGTACTCAATGCATTACCTCTGATCAGGGAAAACGTATTATATCTGTCTTTTTTTAAGACTGAATTATTTCATTCAGCATAATAATAGTTTCTAGTTGCACCACTCTTGTTATAAAAGACAGGATGTGATTTTTTACAGCTGCGTAATACTCCATAGCATACATATATAATTTCTTTATCCAGTCATCAGTTGATGGACATCTGGGTTGAGTCCATATCTGGGCTATTGTGAATTATACTGCAATGAACACTGAGGTATAGATAACTCTTTCATATATTGATTTCTTTTGGTTTGGGTAAATTCCCAAGAGTGAGATGGCTGGATCATATGGTAGGTCTATATTTAGATTTTTGAGGTATCTCCATACTATCTTCCAGAGTAGTTGTACCAGGCCATCACTGTGGCTCACTAGGCTAATCCTCCGCGTGCGGTGCTGGCACCCCAGGTTCTAGTCCTGGTTGGGGCGCCAATTCTGTCCCAGTTGCTCCTCTTCCAGTCCAGTTCTTTGCTGTGGGCCGGGAAGGCAGTGGAGGATGGCCCAAGTGCTTGGGCCCTGCACTTGCTTGGGAGACCAGGAGGAAGCACTTTGTTCCTGGCTTCGGATTGGTGCAGTACACTGGCTGTAGCAGCCATTTGGTTGGTGAACCAAGGGAAGAAAGACCTTTCTCTCTGTCTCTCTGTCTCTCTCTCTCTCACTGTCTAACTCTGCCTGAAAAAAACAAACAAACAAACAAACAAAAAAACAGAGTAGTTGTACCAGTTTACATTCCCACCACAGCGTATCATGGTACCTTTTTCCCCACATCCTCACCAGCAATTGATGTTTGTTGATTTCTGTATGTGGGCCACTCTAACTGGAGTGAGGTGAAACCCCATTGTGGTTTTTATTTGCATTTCCCTTATGTCTAGTGATCTTGATTATTTTCTTAAGTGTCAGTTGGCCATTTGAATTTCTTCTCTTGAAAAATGCCTATTCAAGTTCTTTGCCCATTTCTTAACTGGATTGATTCTTTTTTTGTTGTTGAATTTATTGAGCTCTCTATACATTCTAGATGTTAATCTTTTATCAGTTGTGTAGATTGCAAATGTTTTCTCCTATTCCGCTGGTTTCTTCTTCACTTTGCTGATTGTTTCTTCTGCATTGCAGAAGCTTGATGTAGTCCCATTTGTCAAATTTGGCTTTGATTTCCTGTGCCTCTGGAGTCTTTTCCAAGAAGTCTTTATCTGTGCCATTGTGTCAAGCAGGATTTATCCCTGGTATGCAGGGATAATTCAACATTTGCAAATCAATCAATGTGATACATTAGATTAACTGAAGAACAAAATCCATATGGTTATCTCAATAGAAACAGAGAAAGAGTTTAATAAAATACAACATACTTTCATGATGAAAACCTTAAGCAAACTGGGTATAGAAGGAACATTACTCAACACAATAAAGGCAATCTATAACAAACCCAAGACCAGCATCCTATTGGATGGGGAAAAACTGGAAACATTCCCACTAAACTCCAGAAACAAACATGGATGCCCACTCTCACCATTGCTATTTAACATAGTACTAGAAGTTTTAGTCAGAGCCATCAAGCAAGAAATGGAATTCAAAGGGATACTAATTGGAAAGTAGGGAATTAAACTATCACAATTTGCAGAGACATGATCCTTAATATAGGGGATTTAAAAAACTCCAATGAGAGACTGTTAGAACTCATAAATGAGTTGGTAGAGTGGAAGGTAGAAAATCAACATGGAAAATTCAATAGCCATTTTATTCACAGACAATGTCATAGCTGAGAAAGAACTTTTAAGACCAGCGCTATTCACAATAGCTTCAAAAAGAATGAAATACCTTGGAATAAATTTAACCAAGGATGTCAAATATCTCTACAATGAAAATTAGAAAACACTAAAGAAAGAAATAGAAAAAAATACATTAAAAAATGGAAAAATCTTCATGTTCATGGATCAGAATCAACATCATCACAATCTTCATTTACAGATTCAGTGTGATCCCAATCAAAATACCAACAAAATTTTTTGCAGATCTCAAAAAAATGATTCTAGCATTAATATGGAAACACAAGAGACCCTGAATAGATAAAACAATCTTATACAACAAAAACAATGATGGAGGCATCACAAAAATACCTGATTTCAAGACATACTACAGGGTAGTTATATTCAAAACAGCCTGGTACTGGAACAAAAACAGGCTTGTAAATCAATGGAACAGAACAGACATCCCAGAAATCAATTCATGCATCTACAAACTACTCATTTTTGACAAAGGATCTAAAATCAATCTCTGGAATGAGGACAATCTATTTAACAAATGGTGCTGGGAAAACTGGATCTTCATGTGCAGAATTGTGGAACTAGACCCCTACCATACACCTTACACAAAAATCCACTCAAAATGGATCAAAGAAGTAAATCTACGCCCCAGTACAATCAAATAATTAAAAAATATTGGGGAAACTTTAATCATTTCATTCTTAATTTTATTAAAAACTTTATATGTTCAGTGAAAGACACAAGTACAAGAATATTTATTACTGATTTAGATTTTGAGAAAAAACTAAACGTAGCTCAAATTTTCACTAATAGTACATCAATAAATAATATATTATATATTATAAAATGGAATTCTACTTAGAGACAAAATAAGGTTACTCTACTTATAGCTACCATAGATTTTATGATTTGCATTACTTGGAACAAAACAAAGCAGACAATTTTAAGTCTGATTTCATATACTGGAAGCAAAGAATAGAATATTAAGTGATGACAGTATACAGAATGGTTGTTAGAAAGAGGGTAAAAAGAGACTTCTTGAGGTCTGCAATGATCACTTAGCTGGAGCTTACATTAATGTATGTCTGTGTAACAACAACAACAACAACAAAACTCACTGATCTTATGCAACTATGATCAATGCACATTTCTATATGGATGCAAGCAAACACATTTTTCACTTTGTCAAATTCCAAATTCCAAATTGACACTTTCTTAACTAACTCTTATTGGATTTCAACCCAATGAGCTAATTGCTGAAATAATAAAATGGAGCAATATCATTTCTGCTTGAAGTCAAATATATTCTGATTTTTCTTCGTGAAAACAAAACACAAAACAATAAGATGAAAAAGAAAAAAAAAACGAGGAAGGAATAATAACATGAATGCTACTTTTTTTTTTTTTTTTTTTGTGGAAGGAAGGACCAGAACCAATTACCCTGTTTTTGCCTTGACAAGTGAAAATGAATTTCAATATCCAGGGCATTAACCATGGGGTTAGTAAGCAGTATGTGGTTGGAAGAACAGCCAACATCAGGGAGAGAGATGGCCAAGAATCTTTATTATGATTGAGAATCCAGGGAGGATGAAGTATAGCACAGACCCATCTAGAATTATTCAACATCACAGGTTAGTATCAGTAAAAAATATTGAATTCTTGAAATGTCCTTCTTCTAGATTTTTCTCCTTATATTCTTTGTGCTAAACTAATAATTTTTAAATTTTCAAAAGCAGATGATATCATGTAAGGATATATTTCACACTGTTTTGTTTCTTTTTCCCTTTCATCTAGGAAAGTTCACAGAAATCTTGGATATATACCATATGGTTCTGGTGATTTATTGGACTTGAATTATACTACTTGCTCTATAACTTTCTCATTGTAAACGTCAATCTATGTCAAAGGCACCATCTGATGCTCTATGAAAAGTGCCTTAGGAATACACATTTTCCCAAAGTTCTCTCAAGTAAGTCTAATATGAAAGTACATTTTTTCTTCTTCCAATTAACAACGTTAAAAATTCTCGAGAAGGAGTAAGCCTTCATTATAGTTGTTTGGTATGCATATTTCACACATTTTCTTGGATTGTTAGCATTTTTATTACCATTTATAACATTTGGAAATCTTACTTTGAAATTGTACTGTTATTTAATTTAAATAAAATGTATATAATACTGCATCCAATCATTAAGAATATACTAGAAAAATAATAATTAGAATCCTAATTGAAATTCTCCAATTTGAACTGATTAAGGAAAAGTTTCTAAGTTCTTAAATATGTTTATATTTTATCTTCAAAGCTAGAGCAAATCACTATTTAAGATACACAAGTCAAATAAATAAAAATAAAACTCATACTCTCTAACTTAGATTGTATTTTACTTCAATAAATATTTTGTAAGTACTGTTTCCTGAAATTTGCATATCATTATTTATAAAGTTCTTTACTTTTAGTAAAAAGAAAAATAAATCCTATTTATTCACCATTCACATACACAAATATTTATTGTTTTAATCATGTCATCCACAATTATTATTTAATATATTAATAACTTTTACATTCCTTATGCTTTCCAAATTTGATACATGTGTACATAATCATTCCGTGTGTAGTTTCCCATGTAAGTGTGGGAATGCTGATGTGTGAGGGATGTGTGCATGACAATTTTAATCCTAATTTGATTTCCATTCCCTCCTGATGACTAACTAAATTACTGCTTGTCAGCTTTTTTCTCTTTCTGTTTATTTTAGAAAATACTTGGCCAAATATATCTTCATTTAGCCCTCTGATAGTGTTTAGGAAAAAAATTGCATGAGATATTATATGTGTTAAATAATCATTCTCAGGAACATATGGATGAAATTCAAAAGTGTCTTTTACTTTTCCTGAAGCCAAAGAAAACAAACCATAAAGTTATACTAAACCCCTAAATGATTCAGTTTCCGCCTTTCTTTTAATTGCTAGCTTTGAAAAGAAGCATGACTGGTTTCGGTGCTCAATATTATTGTACATTTTCAGGTTCCTTCCAAACTGTAAAAGGATATGTGTTTGAAATGTGAAACTTGCCTATAACTTGCAAAAAAGTGAAAGACCAGGCCTCTGTCTCCAAAAAGTCAATTCCTTCATCTCTGCAGAAGTGAGTTTAGTTAGGAACTTGGTTTCTGATGGCCACAACTGGCCAGTTACAGAAGAACACATACCATGTGACCCCATTGAAATGAGGTTTCTAAAATACAAAACCACTGGAAGCAAAGTAGAATGGAAGATGCCAATGGCTAGTGAAAAGGGAAAATGGAAGTTGCTGTTCATGGAGCATAATGTTTCAGTTATATGGGGTGAATATATTCTGGAGCTCTCTTAAACAACATCATATTAATAGTTGCCAATTCTGTACCACACACTTAAACATCTTTTCAGGAGATGAATATCATATTAAGTGTTTTTACAATACATTTTATCATTTTCCAATCCATTATGTTTTGCTACTTTTTCTTGGCTAATTGCCCTATATAAAACCTTGATTATGCCATTTATAAAAAGTAGTCATTAGAGACACCCCAATCTTTTCTCCTGAACATAGAAGAAAGCATTCATTAAATATTTAATATATTACTTATAGGTTTTTCATATGTGTTTTTATTCAGATTGCCTAGATTTAAAAAAAAATATTCCAAAAAGTCATTTGTAAATTAAATACATATCTTTTTTTACTGTGTTTTGGGAAGATTGTGCAAATTTTCTTCTTTATTCTATTGATTTGTGTATTGCATTGACTGATTTTTGGACATTCAACTTACCTTTATATTTCTGAGATAGATCCTACTTGATTGTCATATTTAACTCATTTCATATGCTGCTAGTATCTTGCTGAGACTTCTTATTTATATTCATAAAAAGTAGTGTGCAAATTTCTTTTCATGAAATAAATTTAAATTTTTAATTGTAGAAAGCAAGAAAAAAAGAGAGAGAAAAAGAATGATCTTGACTGACCAACAAAATGCTGACATATTTTTGAAGAAGTGTACAATGTTGTTACATGTTTAAATACATTTTGGGATTTTAAAGATTCTTGGACCAAAGAAATAATCTATTATCATCTTAGGATAATTCTTACCCTATGATATTACAAAAATATGCCAATTCTTCAGTGCTGTTTCAAGAACACAGGCTATAGAGAGAGACTGATTGGCTTTAAATTGTACTTCATTTACTCACTAGTTATGGTCTTTTAGTCTAACGCACTGCATCCTCTGTACCTCAGTTTCATCATCATCATAGTGGGAATAATATTAGAATGTAACTCACAGGTTTTGATTCTGATTAAATAGGCTGAAATATGGGAATCCCTTTGGAAATTCCAGAAAGGGGTAAGACTCTAATTGATATTACAGGTGTTCATTATTAGGGATCATCCATTCTTGCCTGACATGTTAACTTTAGCTTGGATACTACCCCCTTCTCTCCTGAAAACTGATTTTCATCTCCTCAAGGTATCTGAACTCTTTGACATGTGCGTATATTAAAGCTTTGAACTGAGTATCTTCTTCCTCTATCCTTGTCAATCTGCTCTTCACGTCCCTAACTATGTGCTTCCCTTTCAGTCTCTTTTCAATCCCTTCCTTGTTCTCTCTTTTACTGAAATAATTTGAGACCCAATATTTTCCAGGCATCCGCCAACACTGAATGTATAATAATAATCCAAATGATACAGAGAACCTGCTCTTGAGGAACTTATATTTGAATGGCATGATGGACAGTAATGAAGAAATTACACAGGTAAACAGGGAGCTGAGAGTATGATAAATTCTCAAAGGGACAGATGGCTGAAATGAACCTGGTAAAAACAACTGTTAAAAACCTCCATGAAGTGGGAGGTGACAAAAGAGAATTAATGGTCTAATACAATGTAGATGAAATAAATGCATGATGGGAAAGATGGAGAAAGAGGGAAAGAGACTCCTAGTGTGTGGGCCTGTCCTGTGAGGCCCAAACTGTTGGGATGGGGGGGCGACGACATTCTTCAACAAGAAGTATTGGAGACAGTTTTGGTGAACATATTCATTTATTAACAATCAGGCAGGCAAAAGGGGGAATAGCTGGTTCAGGGTAGCAACACTAATTCTGTAGGATAAAGCAGATACTGGCACCGCTACACTTCTCCAATCAGCTTGAAGGTCACATAGTCAATGTGGCATTCCAGGTGGTCTTTAAGGGTCTGGGCCATACCCAGGAGCTGTTTACCTAGTTGACAATTACAAGGCTGTTCTACAGCAAGCAGAAGATAAAGGGAATGTGCCTGGCAGCACAGCAGTCAGGTCATGTGTGGGGGTTTTAGTGTGCTGAGCCCTGACCAGGGTTTTTCCAGGGGGGCATGGTGTGCCATGCCGTCCCAACCTCCTGAACAGGCTAGGCTGTCAATTTCCCAGCAAGGCACAAGATCACCCACATCACCTCCCTCTGTTTTCCAGGTATGGGATCATACACACTATTGGTGGAAAAAAAATTATGTTGTAGGAGAGGCGGGCATGAATTCATCAAAATAGTGAAATGAAAAGGACACCAGAGGAAAGAGAGGTGAGTGGCACTGGAGGGTGGGTTGAATAAAAAGCCAAAGGAAAGTCATGTAGAACTTGGTGAAGAACCACTGAGAGTTTTCTTTTTCTTGCTAAGAAGACTGGGAATCCCCTGAATAATTTAAGGCAGGGGGGAAAATATAGTTATATTTATTTATGAAAATGTTTCTCTGGTTATTCCTAGGGTGAACTATTAAGTAGAGAAATACCAAAGTGAATACAGGGAATATTTTAAAACTTTGTAATTTTTGTGTTGTTGCAAATACAGTGCTTTATCAGGCTTTAAGTCATTGACAAATAACAATCTGCTGGGGCCAGCCATGGGGCATAGCAGGTAAAGCCACCACTTGTAGTGCTGGCATCCTTTATGGGTGCCAGTGTGAGTCCCGGCTGCTCCACTTCCACTCCAACTCTCTGCTATGGCCTGGGAAAGCAGTAGAAGATGGCCCAAGTCCTTGGGCCCCTACACCCGTGTGGGAGACCCTTAAGAAGCTCCTGGCTGCTGGCTTTGGATTGGCTCAGCTCCAGCAGTTGCAGCCATCTGAGAAGTGAACCAGCGAATGGAAGACCTCTCTCTCTCTCTCTCTCTCTCTCTCTCTCTCTCTCTCTCCCTCTGCCTCTCTTTCTCTCTCTGTGTAGCTCTGACATTCAAGTAAATAAAATAAATCTTTAAAAAAATAAATCATATACATGCTGCTATAATTTTAATGATTTTGTGATCATGTAAAAATTTATATGCATTAAGTTCAACATTTTTTCATTTGATTATTGTTTATAGCCCATGCCTATTGCTCTGGTGAACTGAAGTGTTTTCATTTTTCACTTGCTGGACTCTATTTCACAGAGCATCAAGTGTCTGATTGTAATGTAAATTAAAATCATTATCTCAAAAATAATAAACAAAACATTAAGTTTCATAAAAATGTATTATCATTATTGTTTATTTATTTATAAGGTAGAGTGACAGAAAGAGAGAGAGAGAGAGAGAGAGAAATCTCCATCCACTGGGTCACTTACCAAATTGGCAAGGCCATAGCCAGGAGTCAGGACCTAGTCTCTCACTTGGGTTGCAAGTGCCCAAGTACTTAGACCATCTTATGATGCACTCCCAGGGATGTTAGCAGGAAGCTGAATCAGGAACAGAGCAGTCAACACTGCTGGATTATAGGATGCCCTCCAAAGTGGCTGAGCCTGTTGTACCACAATGCAGCCCCCCCAGGGAAGATTTTTAAAGTGTAGATGAATTTCTTAAATGGTAGTATATATATATATATATATATATATATATATATATATGAAGAGACATAAGAAAAAGAATATTGGGAAATAATGGAAAGTCAAATTCCCTGTTTGTAGCTACCATAGCTATGCACAAAATCAATCCATTTCCTAGGATTAGCAAAAGAGATGCATTTAGTGTGTGGTCAGAGACTAGGAGTTTAATCTTGGAATGATTTAAATTGCTCAAGTGATCAAGTGCCTATCACCCATATGGGAGATGTGGATTAAGTGCCCAGCTTGCTCTCTGTCTCTCTCTGTTTCTCTCTCTCTCTCTTCTCAAAAAATGATTTTTTAAAGAGATGATAAGCCATGGGATTTTTCCTTGCATGTCCCCAATAATTGTAGGCTTACTTTGCTTTCCTCATAAAGTGTTTCCCATGCCATCAATTCTATCATAATTCCTTACTTGTTTCCTCACTTTATATTACATTTAGTATTGAGTTGTCCACATAGTCATTCCTGTCATTCTCTTTCTTCTCAACCAGAATAGATTCATCCAAAGAATTAAATTACCTCCAAAGAGTCTACTCCATTCTTTGCTCCTTCATTCCTTTAGGCATTTCTTGCACAGTTACTTCGTCCAAAGAAAGAATCCAACTGTTGGAGCATAGCAGCTGTATCAGGTGGAAACCTACCATTGACTGAGATTCTAGGATCACTGCCCTCATGAAGAAGCCGGATGTTTCTGTTGGTCAGCACTGCTCCAAATCCACACCATCTCCTAACACTGACACAGTCAATCTTTTAACCAAATAAGAAACTGAGGAAATAAATGTTCTTGGTAGAAGTAATGGTGGAAATGTTAAAAGTAATGAGTGATAGCAAATAGAAAAAAAGTAAGCAATGTGTAACATGAGATCTGAGACTACTTTAAAGCTTACACACTTGATGAAGCTAAAATAGAAAACATTTTACTGTTTTTGAAGAAGAATGTAGATCTTTGGAAATGTGCATTTTCGGATATAGAAGAGATAACTAAGTTAGTCTCAGGCCCAGTGTTGAAACTAAATTTGATACAGTGTTGATTTGTACTAATTTTAATAAAACGTCAATAGATTTTTATATTTTCTAAACTGCAAGAATGTTTTTATTTCCCTATGATATTGAAAGAAAATGAGTCAATAACAACACGTAATACATAATTTTAAACCCATGGAAATTCTGTCCCATTAATTTTTACACTACAAATTAAATCATGACAGTAGTCCCAATGAATGTATCTTTGTCTTATTTTATTTTGTTGGTTTTGTTTGTTTTTGCATAAGTTTTGCATCATGTGTCAACAATATTCTAAAATAGTGAAGTTTCAAGTATGTGTATACATTTTTTTGTATTTTTGGAAAATCGTGTAATGACTTCAAATCACAATGAGAACACCTAGTTATATTTGAAATGTTGTGCTCATTTAATGACATGAAGCATGCGTTGTGATTCCTACGGTTGATCTGCATTCTCCATCTGCACTCTCCACACCCCAGCTCAATAGCTCAACTTACTCAAACCTAAAACTCTCCATCTGTCAAGTTTCTTCTGCTAATACTGATTTAATCAATATTGTTGAATGCTTGATTATTACTGTATTGTTAAAAAATAGAATACATGAACTACCCTTTATTCATTGTAACTATATCAAATAGCACTGAATATGCATACAACAGCCATTTTACACTTAACGCCTTGTGGAAAAAAGGAGAGAGAATGTGGTCTCTACTTTTAGACAGTGGAGGAAGCAGAAACTGAATCTAATGTGGAAGAGAACTTCTCATGGATGCAAACTGGTTTATTCATCAAACTGAAGTTTTTGATGAGAGCAGTAAATAAATCTATTCACCCCTCATCTTCAGAGGATACTTGTGGTGCTCTGGGAAATGACTTCAATAATTGTATCCAGACATTCTTGCTTCAAC
The DNA here is from genome assembly GCF_964237555.1 of Oryctolagus cuniculus. NCBI lineage: Eukaryota > Metazoa > Chordata > Mammalia > Lagomorpha > Leporidae > Oryctolagus > Oryctolagus cuniculus. The sequence continues at coordinate 104,917,056 of NC_091439.1, forward strand.
CAGCACATTGAATATTAGTCCCAGTGGAACTTCTGTAATTACTAACTGTCATGTGAAAATTTCCATCATTTTTCACAGGAAGAACATAAAAATATTATATATATATATATATATATATATATATGGCTAAGCTTCTTAAATTGACAATTGACAGGCAGGTGAAAATGAAAAGAGAGGGATCTGGGTTCAGACAGTGGAATCATTTGTAGGGGGGTAGCTAGGATAAAGGGAGTGCACGGGCTTTATAAATATTGCCTACTCATCTTTTGTTTAAAAAGTCACATTTATCATTCAGGAATAGGAACAATCAGCAAGGGCAATTCATTTATCAGTGGGTGTTTCCCTTGGTATTTGGGCTAGAAGAAATGGCTGCTAAAATAAAACCTTTAAATTCATAGCATTGGGGGCCAGCCCTAAGGCATAGCAAGTACAGCTGCTGCCTGCAGTGCCGGCATCTCATTTGGGCACTGGTTCGAGTCCTGGCTGCTCCACTTCTGATCCAGTTCTCTGCTATGGCCTGGGAAAGCAGCAGAGGATGGAACAAGTCCTTGGGCCCCTGCACCCACGTGGGAGACCAGGAAGAATCTCCTGGCTCCTGGCTTCGCATCAGCACAGCTACAGCCATTGTGGCCATCTGGGGAGTGAACCAGAGGTTGGAAGATCTCTCTCTCTTTCTCCCTCTCTCTCCCTCTCTCTCCCTCTCTCTCCCTCTCTCTCCCTCTCTCTCTTCACCTCGGCCTCTCTGTAATTCTACCTTTCAAATAAATAAATAAATCTTTTAAAATTCATATCATTTATTTTCAAGTGGGAAAAGTTCCAAAATGATTGCTTGCTTTTTTTCCTTTCCTCCCTCCTTCCCTTACCCCTCCCTCCCTCCTTCCCTTACCCCTCCCTCCCTCCTTCCCTTCCTTCCTTCCTTCCTTCCTTCCTTCCTTCCTTCCTTCCTTCCTTCCTTCCTTCCTTCCTTCCTTCCTTTTAATAAGAGGAAGAGAAAACGAGATTTCTCTCTCAGAGCCTGTCCTAAGTTACAGGGTAGTTGCTTCAGGAGACTAAAATTACATTGCTTACCTTGGCAATTTAGAACATTGATGAAGCAAACAAAGTCCCAACTCTGATCAAACAGGTAAGAGAAACCCTGTTTTCTGTCTCAATTGATGAATAATTACAATCTGATTGGCTGCTAAAGTTGCTAAATTCATGGGGTAGTTTTGTTATATACTTTTCTGTCAACTTTGTCACCCCTAAGTTCCTAAACAGGGTGCTAAAGGAACTTAAATTATATGATTAGATAACTAATCATAGAATGTTTTTAAATTGATTTGAAAACAATTATGAAAAAGAAAATATTATACAACAGGCACCACGCATGTAGCATACCATGCTTATGTTTATTTGTAAACAGTAACAGGGATCAGAACTTCATTTTCCACCAAATACACCACTTCCTTTCCTTGATGACTTCAGTGAGTCACTTTTTTTCCTTCTGGGTCACAAGGCTCTTCTTGGAGAATATAGCACAGCAGTCTAGCAGCCAAGAACAAAGAGTTTGGAACCAGTTTTGTTCAAACAGGTCCCAACTCTGTTGTTTAGCCATGGGGAAATGACCAAATCGCTCTTTGTTTTGCACTCAATATCTGTCAAGCAAAATAGGAAGGCACTTCAAAAACTTCATGGAAAAATGGAGTTAAAAGACAAGTCTTTTTTGGAACAAAAATATTTTCAAATCTATTCATAATTTTTTTCACAATATGCATCTCCCATCAATTTGTTGAAGTTATTTCCCATTCAAATAATTATATTAAGTAGATGAAACTTAACTTTTTCTAGAATTAGATACATCAAATTTCTGATAATTTCGATATGGCCTAATTTACCTGCTCATATTCGATGTTATAAAAACAGAAATATTTTAAAAAAATGTTTCCTTTAAAATCATTTGGATACAACATATCAAGAATGAACTCATCATACCAGACTTTGATATGGGCGAGCAACCTTAGGTATAGTAAAATCTCTCTCGAAAGGAGCATCATTGGGGTCCTTTAAGGTTAAGCCACTGCTTGTGATACCAGTCTCCCCTAATGGAGAGCTGGTTCCAGACTCAGCTACAGAGCTTCCTGCTAATGTGGCTAAGACAGCAGATAATGCAGCAAGTGCTCGGGGGAAGTTCAGGGAGGGGATTCTGGCTCATCACTTCAGCCTGGCCCTTCCCTCTGTCTCTCCCTCCCTGCCACTCCCCCTTTCAAATAAGTAAATAAATAACTAAATTTTTGAAAACAAACAAAAAGCCCCACAAATATTTCTATAATTAAATCTAATTTCAAAACATTGAACCAGTTACAGGGCTACTGCAGACTCAAGTTGAAAAAGAAAAAAAAAAAAAATCTTGCACATTTGGTGCAGTGGTGAAACCACCAAGTGGGATACTGGCATTCCAGACCCCAGTGCCTGGCTGGAGTCCTGGCTATCTCCCATCCAACCTTGCTGACTGTTTTTTGTTTTGTTTTTTTTTTTTTTTTTTTTTTTTTTTTGACAGGTAGAGTGGACAGTGAGAGAGAGAGAGACAGAGAGAAAGGTCTTCCTTTTGCCGTTGGTTCACCCTCCAATGGCCGCTGCAGCCAGCGCGCTGCAGCCGGGGCACCGCGCTGATCCGATGGCAGGAGCCAGGTACTTCTCCTGGTCTCCCATGGGGTGCAGGGCCCAAGCACTTGGGCCATCCTCCACTGCACTCCCTGGCCACAGCAGAGAGCAGGCCTGGAAGAGGGGCAACCGGGACAGAATCTGGCGCCCCGACTGGGACTAGAACCCCGTGTGTCGGCGCCACAAGGCAGAGGATTAACCTAGTGAGCCGTGGTGCCGGCCACAATCTTGCTAACTGTTAATAGGCACCAGAGGTAACAGAGACTGTGTCTCAAATGCTTGTGTCCCTGACACTTTTTTGGAGAATTGGACTGAATTTCTGGGTTCCTTGCTTTGGCCTGGAAAAATCCTGGTTGTTATAGGCATTTGGGGAGTGACTCACAAAACAGATTTCTCTCCCTCTCTCTCTCTCCTCGATTCAAATAAATAAAAATAAATGCAGGCCAGATTTGTGATGGGGCCAGTTAAATCATAGCTTTTGACAATAGCATCCCATATCAGAATGGAGGTTTGAGTTCCTACTGTTCTACTTCTGATCCAATTCTCTGCTCATGTGCCTGGGAAAGCAGCAGATGATGGCACAAGTTCTTAGGGTCCCTTCCACAGTGGAACACCAGGATAGAGTTCCTGAATCCTGGCTTCAGCCAACAGATCTAAGATCTCCTCTCTCTCTCTCTCTCTCTGCATTTTAAATAAATAAATAAATCTTTAAAAAATGAACATAAGGGGCCAGCGCTCTAGGGTAGCAGGAAAAACTGCCACCTGCAGTACCTACATGCCATGAGAGAGCTGTTTCTAGTCCTAGCTGCTACACTTCCAATCCAGCTCTCTGCCATGGCCTGGGAATGCAGTAGAAGATGGCCCATTTCCTTGGGCCCCTGAACCCACATAAGAGACCTGGAAGAAGCTCCTGGCTCCGGGCTTCGAATCAGTGCAGCTCCGGCCATTGCGGCCAACTAGGGAGTGAACCAGTGGATGGAAGACCTCTCACTCTCTCTCTTTCGCTTTCTCTCTCTCTACCTCTGTCTCTCTGTAACTCTGCCTTTCAAATAAATAAATAAATGCTTAAAATAATAAAGAACATAAATAAAATTTTAAAAGAAAAAGTCACACAATTTATGTTTTCATAATGACATACAACATAAATAATTTTTTGCTACTGTTTTAAACTAATGGCATTTTCAAAATTTTTGTTACTAATCCAAAAAAGAAGGAAAATCTACTTTTACTTCTATTAAACTTCGATATGTCTCTGTGTGCATATATTAGTCTTTATATCTTCCATTCAGTTTGAAGATCTTTTTTTTAAACTTCTATTTAGTAAATATAAATTTCCAAAGTACAGTTTATGGATTACAATAGCTTCCCCTCCCCCCATAACTTCCCTCCCATCTCCCACTTCCTCTCCCATTCCATTCACATCAAGATTCATTTTAAAATATCTTTATATATGGGAGATTGATTTAGTATATATTAAGTAAAGATTGCAACAGTTTGCACCCACACAGAAACATAAAGTGTAAAATACTGTTTCAGTACTAGTTATAGCATTACTTCAAATTGAACAACACATTAAGGACAGAGATCCTACATGAGGAGTAAGTACACAGTGACTCCTGTTGTTGACTTAACAATTTGTCACTCTTGTTTATGGCATCAGTAATCTCCCTAGGCTCTAGTCATGAGTTTCCAAGGCTATGAAAACCTTTTGAGTTCTCCGACTTCAATCTTATTTAGAGAAGGTCACAGTAAATGTGCAAGTTCTCTCCTCCCTTCAGAGACAGGTACCTCCTTCTTTGAGGGTCCGTTCTTTCCACTGGATTAGTTGTCACTCACATTTACGTGTTTGTCTTTTTTTTTTTTTTTTTTTTTTTTTTTTTTTGCCAGAGTGTCTTGGCTTTCCATGCCTGAAATACTCTCATGGGCTCTTCAGCCATATCCGAATGCCTTAAGGGCTGATTCTGAGGCCAGAGTGCTGTTTAGGACATCTGACATTCTATGAGCCTGCTGTGTATCCCGCTTCCCTGTTGGATCTTTTCTCCCTTTTTGATTCTATCAGTTAGTATTAGCAGACACTAGTCTTGTTTGTGTGATCCCTTTGACTCTTAGACCTATCAGTATGATCAATTGTGAACTGAAATTGATCACTTGGACTGGTGAGATGACACTGGTACAGGCAACCTTGATGGGATTGAATAGGAATCCCCAGGCATATTTCTAACTCCACTTTGGGGCAAGTCCGATTGAGCATGTCCCAAATTGTACAGCTCCTCCCTCTCTTATTCCCGCTCTTATTTTTAACAGGGATCACTTTTCAGTTAAATTTAAACACCTAAGAATAATTGTGTGTTAATTACATAGCTCAACCAATGGTATTAACTAGAACAAAAAAATATTAAAAGGGATAAAGTATTAAGTTGTTCATCAACAGTCAGGACAAGGGCTGTTCAAGTCATTGTTTCTCATGGTGTCCATTTCACTTCAACAGCTTTCCTTTTTGGTGCTTGGTTAGTTGTCACCAATCAGGGAGAACGTATATTTGTCCTTTTGGGACTGGTTTATTTCACTCAGCATGATGTTTTCCAGATTCCTCCATTTTGTTGCAAATGACTGGATTTCATTTTTTTGACTGCTGTATAGTATTCTATACAGAATATGTCCCATAATTTCTTTATCCAGTCTACTGTTGATGGGAATTTGGGTTGATTCCATGTTTTAGCTATCTTAGCCCCAGACAGGGATGCCCACTCTCACCACTGCTATTCAATATAGTTCTGGAAGTTTTAGCCAGAGCTATCAGGCAAGAAAAAGAAATTAAAGGGATACAAATTGGGAAGGAAGAACTCAAACTATCCCTCTTTGCAGATGATATGATTCTTTATTTGGGGGATCCAAAGAACTCTACTTAGAGACTATTGGAACTCATAGAAGAGTTTGGCAAAGTAGCAGGGTATAAAATCAATGCACAAAAATCAACAGCCTTTGCATACACAGGCAATGCCAGGGCTGAGAAAGAACTTCTAAGATCAATCCCATTCACAACAGACACAAAAACAATCAAAGACCTTGGAATAAACTAAACCAAGGATGTTAAATATCTCTACAATGAGAATTACAAAATCTTTTATTATTATTATTATTATTTTTAATGAATATAAATTTCCAAAGTACAGCTTATGGATTACAATGGCTTCCCCCCATAATGTCCCTCCCACCCGCAACCCTCCCCTTTCCCACTCCTACTCCCCTTCCATTCACATCAAGATTCATTTTCGATTCTGTTCATATACAGAAAATCAGTTTAGCATACATTAAGTAAAGATTTCAACAGTTTGCTCCCACACAGAAACATAAAGTGAAAAATACTGTTTGAGTACTAGTTATAGCATTAAATCACAATGTACAGCACACTAAGGACAGAGATCCTACATGAGGAGTAAGTACACAGTGACTCCTGTTGTTGACTTAACAAATTGACACTCTTGTTTATGGCATCAGTAATCACCCTAGGCTCTTGTCATGAGTTGCCAAGGCTATGGAAACCCCCTGAGTTCACTGACTCTGATCATATTTAGACAAGGCCATGGTCAAAGTGGAAGTTCTCTCCTCCCTTCAGAGAAAGGTACCTCCTTCTTTGATGGCCCATGTTTTCCACTGGGATCTCACTCACGGAGATCTTTCATTTAGGTTTTTTTTTTTTTGTTTTTGTTTTTGTTTTTGTTTTTGCCAGAGTGTCTTGGCTTTCCATGCCTGAAATACTCTCAAGGGCTTCTCAGCCGGATCTGCATGCCTTTAGGGCTGATTCTGAGGCCAGAGTACTGTTTAGGACATCTTCCATTCCATGGGTCTGCTGTGTATCTCACTTCCCATGTTGGATCGTTCTCTCCCCTTTTTATTCTATCAGCTAGTATTTGCAGACACTAGTCTTGTTTATGTGATCCCTTTGGTTCTTAGTCCTATCATTATGATCAATTGTGAACAGAAATTGATCACTGGGACTAGTGAGATGGCATTGGTACATGCCACCTTGATGGGATTGAATTGGAATCCCCTGGTATGTTTGTAACTCTACCGTTTGAGGTAAGTCAGCTTGACCATGTCCCGAATTGCACATCTCTTCCCTCTCTTATTCCCACTCTTATATTTAACAGCGATCACTTTTCAGTTAAGTTTCAGCACTTAAGAAGAAGAATTGTGTATTGATTACAGTATTCAACCAAAAGTATTAAGTAGAACAAACAAACAATAATACTAAGAGGGAAAATATATTAAGTTGTTCATCAACAGTCAGGGCGAGCGCTGATCAAGTCACAGTTTTTCTTAGTGTTCATTTCACTTTAACAGGTTTTCTTTTTGGTGCTCAGTTAGTTGTCACCTACCAAGGAGAACATGTGGTATTTATCCCTTTGGGACTGGCTTGTTTCACTCAGCATAATGTTTTCCAAATTCCTAACAGGGATCACTTTTCAGTTAAAATTTAAACACCTAAGAATAATTGTGTGTTAATTACAAGGTTCAACCAAAGGTACTAGAACAAAAAAAAATATTAAAATGGATAAAGTATTACATTGTACATCAACCGTCGGGACAAGAGCTGATCAAGTCACTGTTTCTCATAGTGTCCATTTTACTTCAACAAGTTTCCCCTTTGATGCTCAGTTAGTTGTTGCCGATCAGGGAGAACATATGATGTTTGTCCCTTTGGGACTGGCTTAATTCACTCAGCATGATGTTTTTCAAATTCCTCCATCTTGTTGCAAATGACCGGGTTTTGTTGTTTTTGACTGCTGTATAGTATTCTATAGAGTACATGTCCCATAATTTTTTTATCCAGTCTACTGTTGATGGACATTTGGGTTGGTTCCAGGTCTTAGCTATTGTGAATTGAGCTGCAATAAACATTAATGTGCAGACAGCTTTTTTGTTTGCCAATTTCATTTCCTTTGGGTAAATTCCAAGTAGTGGGTGGCTGTGTTTAATGTTAGGGTTATATTCAGGATTCTGAGGAATCTCCAAACTGACTTCCATTGTGGCTTAACCAATTTGCATTCCCACCAACAGTGGGTTAGTGTCCCTTTTTCCCCACATCCTCTCCAGCATCTATTGTTGGTAGATTTCTGAATGTGAGCCATTCTAACTGGGGTGAGGTGAAACCTCATTGTGTGGTTTTGATTTGCATTTCCCTGATTGCTAGTGATCTTCAACATTTTTTCATGTGTCTGTTGGCCATTTGGATTTCCTCTTTTGAAAAATGTCTATTGAGGTCCTTGGCCCATCTCTTAACTGGGTTGTTTGTTTTGATGTTGTGGAGTTTCTTGATTTCTTTGTAGATTCTGGTTATCAACCCTTTATCAGTTGCATAGTTTGCAAATATATTTTCCCATTCTGTTTGTTGCCTCTTCACTTTCCTGTCTATTTCTTTTGCAGTACAGAAACTTCTCAATTTGATGCAATCCCAAGTGTTAATTTTGGCTTTGACTGCCTGTGCTTCTGGGGTGTTTTCCTAGAAGTCATTGCCGGTACCTATATCTTGCAGGGTTTTTCCAACGCTCTCTAATAATTTGATGGTGTCAGGTCGTAGATTTAAGTCTTTAATCCATGTTGAGTGAATTTTTGTGTAAGATGAAAGGTAGAGGTCTTGCTTCATGCTTCTGCACATGGAAGTCCAATTTTCCCGGCACCATTTATTGAATAGACTGTCCTTACTCCAGGGATTGGTTTTGGACCCTTGATCAAATATGAGTTGGCTGTAGATGTTTGGATTGCTTTCTGGTGTTTCTATTCTGTTCCATTGGTGTATCCATCTGTTTCTGTACCAGTGCCGTGCTGTTTTGATTACAACTGCCCTGTAGTATGTCCTGAAATCTGGCATTGTGATGCCTCCAGCTTTGTTTTTGTTGTACAAGATTGCTTTAGCTATTCGAGGTCTCTTGTGCCTCCATATAAATTTCAGCACCATTTTTTCCAGATCTGAGAAGAAGGTCTTCGGTATCTTGATTGGTATTGCATTGAATGTATAAATTGCTTTTGGGAGAATGGACATTTTGATGATATTGATTCTTCCAATCCATGAGCATGGAAGATTTTTCTATTTTTTGGTATCCTCTTCTAATTCTTTCTTTAAGGTTTTGTAATTTTCATCGTAGAGATCTTTAACATCCTTGGTTAAGTTTATTCCAAGGTATTTGATTGTTTTTGTAGCTATTGTGAATGGGATTGATCTTAGAAGTTCTTCCTCAGCCATGGCATTGTCTGTGTATACAAAGGCTGTTGATTTTTGTGCATTGATTTTATACCCTGCCACTTTGCCAAACTCTTCTATGAGTTCCAATAGTCTCTTAGTAGAGTTCTTTGGGTCCCCTAAATAAAGAATCATGTCATCTGCAAAGAGGGATAGTTTGAGTTCTTCCTTCCCAATTTGTATCCCTTTAATTTCTTTTTCTTGCCTGATAGCTCTGGCTAGAACCTCCAGAACTATATTGAATAGCAGTGGTGAGAGTGGGCATCCCTGTCTGGTACCAGATCTCAGTGGAAATGCTTCCAACTTTTCCCCATTCAATAGGATGTTGGCTGTGGGTTTTTCATAGATTGCTTTGATTGTATTGAGGAATGTTCCTTCCAAACCCAGTTTGCTTAGAGTTTTCATCATGAACGGGTGTTGTATTTTATCAAATGCTTTCTCGGCGTCTATTGAGATAATCATATGTTTTTTCTTCTGCAGTCTGTTAATGTGGTGTATCACATTGATTGTTTTGCGCACATTAAACCATCTCTGCATACCAGGGATAAATCCCACTTGGTCTGGGTGGATGATCTTTGATGTGTTGTTGCATTCTATTGGCAGCGAGAACAAAATCTTAAAGAAAGAAATAGAAAAGGATACCCAAAAATGGAAAAATCTTCCATGCTCATGGATTGGAAGAATCAATATCATCAAAATGTACATTCTCCCAAAAGCAATTTATACATTCAATGTTATACTGATCAAAATACCAAAGACATTCTTCTCAGATCTGGAAAAAAATGATGCTGAAATTCATATGGAGACACAGGAGAACTCGTATAACTAAAGCAATCTTGTACCACAAAAACAAAGCTGGAGGCATCACAATGCCAGATTTCAGGACATACTACAGGGCAGTTGTTATCAAAACAGCATGGTACTGGTACAAAAATAGATGGACAGACCAATGGAACATAATAGAAATGCCAGAAATCAATCCAAACATCTACAGCCAACTTATATTTGATCAAGGGTCCAAAACCAATCCCTGGAGTAAGGACAGTCTATTTGATAAATGGTGCTGGGAAAATTGGATTTCCACATGCAGAAGCCTAAAGATCTTTTTTTTTTAACAGCACCAAATTGCATGCTGTTTCTTGAGAACTTATAAAAAATTCAGTCAAATAAAATTTTGTAGAATTTACAGTAAATAAACAAATATTTCCACTTGATTTAAACAACAATACAGAGAAAACAAAATAAACGCTGCTTCCAGCAGAGTCACTGCCCCTACAGTTGGAAGAATTGTACCACAGGAAGGAGCTCATAACCTGTCTCCTTTGCTAAGATATCCTTGGCATTGTAGCTGAGGGGCAGGTGCACTTACTGAGATGCACATTGCTGTAGTTATCCAAAAAAAGGGTCATCAGATTGAGTTACAGGAAGGAAGCCCCATTTTAAACATCATGGACCATAGAGTGTCCTCATGTATTCGTCCTGTATTGAATCAGCTGCCGTGATGTGGGTGGTACTGGCTACTTGGCTACTGTAATTTCAGGTCCTCACAGATACACAGACTGGCAAGTTCTGCCTCAAGTGTCACTTGGGCTGTGCTCTACCTTTGTTAATTTTTTAAAATATTTTATCAAAAATAAATTATTGACTTTAAATTCTGATAGGCCTCCACTTACAAAACTCTACTTTGCATTAATTTTAAACTGTCAAGTTTGAAAAACTCCCAGTTATAATAAGTGCATTACTATATGTGCTACTTAATTATACAAGACATTGGCTTTAGTTTAGATCCATTTTAAAGCCAACTAAAGCAATGTTATTTCAGCTCATTTTATGGTAAGCAATATTCAACAAACATTATATTTAATTTCAACTGATTCTTCCCTAGGACAGCATGAAGTAGTGTGTCAAACAATTGTATTTTAGTCATTTATTATTTTTATTTATTTATTTTTTTGTAATTGAAAGGCAGAGCAAAAAGGAGAAAGAGAGAGAGAGAGAGAGAGAGAGGTCTTCCACTTGCTGATTCACTCCTTAAATGCCCAACCAGCCAGGGCTTCTGCAGGACAATCTCAATCCAGGTCTCCCAGGTAGGTGCCAGGTACTACACACTTGCTCCATCATCTGCTGTCTACCAAGTCACAGAAGTTGGAACAAAAACAAAAGAGCCAAGACAAAAACTTGGCACTCACGGATGATATACAAGTGCCCCAAGGAGCCCAATAAGGAATTCTAAAGTGACTTTAACATTCCAAGAGCTTTTTAAAAAATTTCTTCATGTTTTTCCTACTTGTCCTCATATAATTACTGCTATTTAAATGTCTCCTTTATATAGGAGTGTATTAAGGGCTTCAAATAGTTTTTGGAAACTGAATTAACAGATAATTATTAATCCAATTTGATAACACATAAAATGCGGATTTGCTCAAAAGAGCAAGGTGAGTGATTTTGTTCTAACATGTAGATATGAAATCATTCCAGGCTTCTGCACATGCTTTGTTTCCATTTCATTTTTTACTCTGACTTTGGAAAAAAAAAAAACAGTTTCAATGTCAGTGAATATATGATTTTTTAACGAATCAGTGATATAAACATATATTTGGAATTTATCTGGTTCAATAGTGTGGTCAAATAACATAAAATAGGAGGAATTAAAGTATTTTGAAAAGATAAAATATGCAAAATTTTCAATTTCATGCTATTTTACTTGCATTGTTAGATGTTTGCCTTTAATTCAGCTTTTTATTCTAGGTCATTAGATTTCTAGTAATTAAATTAAATATGTTTGTAATAAAAGTGGTTCCAAATAACCATTATATGAAGAGACAGCTCACAACTCCTATTTTTAACATCTCAGTGCAGTGCCTGCCATATAAAACACTCAGTTTGGGAGGTGTTTATAATTATAATAAATTTCAGGTTAAATAAAATAAATCCATTTTATTGCTGTAGAATTTATTGAAAAGTCACAATTTTATTTTTAATTCTCCAAACTTGGCTTTGATCATAGTATAGACTTTGTAAAGTTTTTATAAAGATTATTGGGAAAATTTATGTAATATATTTACAATGCAATGCATGTAAAAGGTACCGAACATGTACTACTTACTATTGTAATATCTTTCTTGTATTATTTACTCATAACTCATGAAAAATAATATTTCTTTGTGTTGAAAATATTTCCTTTTATCAGAGGTATTATTTTTATTTTCTTTTAGGACAAATAAATTTCTCCAAAACTTTCTAGTTTTTATATTGTGTCGGCTTTTGTGAATATTTAATTGTGTTCATTGTGGTAAGTGTTAATAGAAAGGGAATTTTTTTATATTTATACTGTAGCCATCTACTTTTTAAGCTTTCAGTTTAAATATCTTCTTTAAGTTATTTCTACTTTTTCATTTACTCTATTTTGGTTTCACATCCTAAATCAGTGCTAAGACAATATTACATAAACTAGATCTAGTGGCACATCTTTATTCACCTCAATGTAATGAGCATGACTATTATTTCAAAGTCTAATAGGAATTTGCTGTTGATTTCATATATATTTATCTGCAAGCTAGACAACATTTTTATTGCTGATCAGACATTTTGAAAAAAATAATGTCTATAAATTTAAGACATGGAGATTTCATATTTTTCATGAAAATCAAAGTACCTCCATTCTGGATTTATATGTATCAGAACAGAATGAAAAAATAGAATCAATAGTATTGACCATGTTTATGATCAGTAATAATTACTGTATATTTTATTTAGATTGAGAAATTGTATTGATTGTTGAATCAATAATTCAAAATCACTAACTTGATTGACTTTTTGCTGTACTGCTGTCTACATTATTGATCATGAACTAGGGTACCATTCTAACATTATGAAACTACAATTTTCCTGCTGCAATTTAAATAATAGATCTGTAGGCAGTTTTCTATTATAACGCTAGAGAATTATTAATATTTAAATCTTGCTTATCTTAACTTATAGTGACAATTAGTAAGTTACATTGTAACCATTACACTGTAAAAATATAATAAAATCTCTTTGATGGGCTTTATTACTACCAGCGGTTTGACTGGGTGGGCATTTGTCCATGGTGACATTTGATAATGTCTGGAGGCAATGTTGATTGCCACTACCAGAAGGGCACATGTGGCACTGGCACACAGTGAGTCACAGAGGCCAGAGAGGTTGGTAAACAACTCCCATGCATCAGGACAGTTCCTATAGCAAAGAATACTGTGATCCAAGCATTCATAATGCCACTTTTCAGAAACAAATTGTACTTTGGTCTATTTTGTTGATTGGTTTTATAGATATTTGAGATTTTGTCTGGCTTAAAGGGAAAATGCTTCTCTCTCTCTCTCTCTCTCTCTCTTTTTTTTTTTTTTTTTGCTTTTGTGCGTATAAGTCAAAAAAAGAACAAATAACACCTGCATCTCTTATAGGACGTGAAGAGTCTCAGCCACACTTGTTCTAGCTGCTCTGCGCTGAGACCTCCCTCCACAGGAGGCATTATCCACGATGATGTAGACAGTTACAGATTTCACTTTCATTTATCTTATTCTGTTAGAATCTTCAGGAAAAGTTTGTAGAGATTAACATAATACTTTATAACTGTATTTTTTATGATTGGTAAAACATTTTTAAGCATACACTGAATCTTGTTTAAAGGAAGTCGGGGAAGCGTGCAAGGGCTGGGAAGAAGTCATTATGTACATTAAGCTGGTGAACTGAGAAAGCTTGCCCTTTGACTAGGTTTATAAACAGTATTAATTGTTCCAGGAATGAAACCTCAGATTCTTCATTCCATTTCATCAGCAATGCTAGCAGTATTTTGGTAAATATACCAATTTTATATACTGACAAGAAATGCATAGACAATGTAAACCATAAAATGTAGAAATGATCATATAAAGTCAATCTTACAGTTTATACATTGCTCCTATCAGAATTTCACTGTCTAAATTAAATTGAACTGAAGAGTGCTCTGATAAAAAAATTCACTATTTGTTGACACCTGATTTATGTTTAATCCCAATGTTGAGAAATATAATTGTCAAGATTATTTTATCCCTTTTAGACGATCATGCATATTAAAAATAAAACTTCAGCAAGTTACTAAATATATGTTCAATATAACTTGAGTATTACCATGAAGTAAATTTTTAAGCATTTTATTAGATTATCAAATATTTTTCAAACAATATGGTGATACTGTAATCTGTGAAACAGTATACTTTGAGTAATTCTGAAGATCAAGGTTTCCCCCACATATTTACTCTTAATACAACAATTTTGTTCCAAAAGCTGTCTTTATTTGTTTTTTTTTTTTTTTTTTGTTTTTTTTTTTTTTTTTTTTTTTTTTTGACAGGCAGAGTGGACAGTGAGAGAGAGAGACAGAGAGAAAGGTCTTCCTTTGCCGTTGGTTCACCCTCCAATGGCCGCCGCGGCCGGCGCGCTGCGGCCGGCGCACCGCACCGATCCGATGGCAGGAGCCAGGAGCCAGGTGCTTTTCCTGGTCTCCCATGGGGTGCAGGGCCCAAGCACTTGGGCCATCCTCCACTGCACTCCCGGGCCACAGCAGAGGGCTGGCCTGGAAGAGGGGCAACCGGGACAGAATCCGGCGCCCCGACCGGGACTAGAACCCGGTGTGCCGGCGCCGCTAGGCGGAGGATTAGCCTAGTGAGCCGCGGCGCCGGCCCAAAAGCTGTCTTTAAAAAACACTGTTTCTGTGAACTTCAGTGCACCATAAATGTAATATCTAATGATTGAAAATCATTAGCTCATATCCTATTTTTGTTGAAGTCAATGTATTAGTTTTACTGTAAGAGTCAGGAAAAAGTATTTTATCAACCTGTTAAGAAACCTTTGAAAACACTAATATTAATCTTAATAGTTCATTGTATCTGTGTGTGTGTGCATGTGCAGAGGTGAAAGAGATGGGGTGGAGGGATGTTGTACCTAGAAACTTTTTTTTTGACAGGCAGAGTTAGAAAGTGAGAGACAGAGACAGAGAGGAAGGTCTTCCTTCCGTTGATTCACCCCCCCAACTGGCCGCTAAAGCCAGCGCACTGTGCCGATCCAAAGCCAGGAGCCAGGTGCTTCCTCCTGGTCTCCCATGTGGGTGCAGGGGCCCAAGCATTTGGGCCATCCTCCACCACCCTCCCGGGCCACAGCAGAGAGCTGGACTATAAGAGGAGCAACCGGGACTAGAACCCAGCGCCCATATGGGATGCCAGCGTCCCAGGCAGAGGATTAACCAAGTGAGCCATGGCACCCGCCCCTAGAAACTTTGCCTTAAGTAAATTCAGGCTCCTACCATCAAACAAACTGGCAAGCAGATTAAAGGGCTATGAACATCTCCTATGCAAATGTTTCTCTGTTATCATTTCAAACATCCTCAACTTTGCATTTCACTGCATCTCTTGGATTTGTTTTTCACTTCAACTGTCACTGCAGTAACCAACCCTACAGAAATGTTGATTGATTTCACACAGGCACAAGCTGATAGTAGCTTGTCTCATGACTACATCATTGTCTACTCTTTTTCCACCTACTTTGAGCCTATTTCCAGGCTACCCTTGTGTCTCTGGTATTCATGGTACTGGAGGGACGACTGGACATTCAGGGTTGTGCATCCTGGACTATAGGGAAGCTAATATGCTTTGCTCCAACCACAAGGAAAGGCAACCTCTATTTTTCTCTACCCAAACTCTGTAAGATAAAAAAAAGATAGTATAACCACTCAAAAGGTTGTCCTGGGATGTAAAGAATTTAATTCCAAAATCTAATATCTTTTGAGTCTTTTTTTCCTGCTTCCCTCACATTTTTGCTTGTCTCACACTTTGCTCCAACCACAATGTGAGAGCGGAGCAAAGAAAAAAAAAAAAAGAAAAAAACTCCAGAAAAAAAGTGCCATGATGAATGATGGAAGGATGGTAAAACTTGAAAAAGCTGAGAGGAATGAAACAAATATGTTGGTGCCAATTTCATTTCTTTTCAAAAGAGGGTAAGAACTTTTATTCTTTTTAAATTTTTCTTCCAGAAAAGAGCAACACTATGAGAGAAGGAGAGAGACTCACCTTCATGTCATCTCCAATGAGATATGTGTTCTAAACTCTGTAAGCTTTGTTTTTAATATACTCCCTCATTCAGTAGCTCTATGCATGATAGAGCATTCTGCCATTCCAAAAGCAGTTATTATGTAGACTCTGTTTTATCATAGTTCCACTGTTGGCCTTTCATGGTGCTGTCCGTGGTCCTAGATATATGGGGAATTTTTGAAGGCTGAAGTGTATCAACCTCTTATCACAGAAGTTTTACTCTCAATTTATTTTAAAATATGTTGAACCATAAAGTGTGTACTCTAAAGTGTGTATAATTTAAAGAATACTTTTAAATTAAGAACATATTCTTCACTAGCCAGCCTTAGGAATGGTATGTTATTGGTGCTTGCAAGTCAGCTCTGCTGTTTGTTTTTCTGTGTCCCCAAAGAGATTGTAACATTTATCTGAAATAGTGCATTGATAATTTTTATTGATCATTTCCTAATTTATCCATATATCTATATCTTCAAATAATATGTTATTCATTTTTACATTTTGATCACTTTCTATAACAAATGTTAGACATTAAATATTCTTTTGTACCTTTTTAAGATTTTGTTGTATAGGAAAAATTGAAAGACATTTAGCTTTAAATATTGAAAAGTTGTATATGTAATATCATGTTGAATGAGGATCCCAATTCATTTTCATGTTAGTGAAATTTACTTTCTATGTCAAACACAACTGTTTGAGCATCCCTATGAACTGCATATAGTTATAAATTTTCTCTGGATAAGCATCTAAGAGTGGAATGGCTGGATTTTACCTAACTTACATTCCCACCATTAATATATGAAAGTTTTTATTTCATATCCTTATTATTATGGTTGGGGCATGCATATTTCCTCTCTCTCTCTGTCTCTCTGTTTTGCTCTATTTCTTTCTTCAATATGGTTTATTTATGTTGAAATTTTTTATTTATCTTGAAACTTTATTTTTATTATCTTGAAATGTTTCTGCCATGTAAAATATTTATCAATATTTATTTTCTTTTTCTATTTTTTTAAACATGAGTGCCATTTTCCTAGCAACCCCTTTACCATAGTCTCTTTGCTTTCTAATCTTCTCTAATGTTCAATGGCATGCTGAGTTTATTTGTACACACAGATCTCTTTTTCTTTAACTTTTATTTAATGAATATAAATTTCCAATGTACAGCTTATGGAGTACAATTAAGTACATTAAGGACAGAGATCCTACATGAGGAGTAAGCGCACAATGACTCCTGTTGTTGACTTAACAAAATGGCACTCTTGTTTATGGCATCAGTAATCACCCGAGGCTCTTGTCATGAGCTGCCAAGGCTATGGAAGCCTTTTGAGTTCACCGACTCTGATCATATTTAGGCAAGGTCGTAGTCAGAATGGAAGTTCTCTCCTCCCTTCAGAGAAAGGTACCTCCTTCTTTGATGACCTGTTCTTTCCACTGAGATCTCACTCGCGGAGATCTTTCATTTAGGTCATTTTTTTTTTTTTTTTTTTTTTTTTTTGCCAGAGGTACACAGATCTCTTTATGAGTTGATAGTCTTTTTGTGTTTCCAGATAAAACCCACACTATAGTAAACATTGCAGCCATAAATATAAATGCTTTCAAACTTGATAAGAAATGGCTTGAGACATAATAGTGTGTTTATTTCATTCATTTATCATTTTATTCACCACAATTTATGTCTCTGACTCTATTATTTATTATACATTTTTGAGTAGGGTTAACTGTTTTCATGAGAAGCTTACATTTGAAGAAGATTTGCATTGACTAATTAATGTAAAAAGACTTTAAATTTATCTCTGTATTTATACATATCTTATGCCCATACATTTGTGTTGAGATTCATTAATATTTTTCAATAAATTCTACATAAAATATTGTTCCATTTTTGTCAGGTATATTCCCTGTGCGATTGTGTTGTTTCCATTTCCACACTTATTTAATTAAAATCTTGTAGTGGTTATTGCTGGTATACTGTTATTAGATGTTTATACAAAATGATTTTTGTTGAATTGTGCTAATTTCCTTAAAATTTCGAATAACTAAAGTGTAGAATATTTGCGATTTCCTATAAGGTTAATTATAAGAATACTCTTGATATTCAATCATTTTTCCAGTAAAGGCAAATTGTATTCTTCATGCTAATATATAGAAAATTGTATTATTTGACTTTGACACTAACTGATATATTTCTTAATCTCTATATCTTTATATTATAAATTTTTCATCATCCATTCAGGAAAAAATATTTGAACTTTCTTTTCCAGCCTTAATATTCTCTCTTCTGGTGTGGATAATATGCTAAATAACCTTCCAATTTAGTTTTAGCATTTAATATTTTCCTTTCTGAGTCTATGCTTTTACATATTCTTGGTGACTTATTAAATGTTCTTATTTATTTCTTATTTTCAATAATCCCTTTTATAATTTGAAACATAAGATTTAATTCTCTATTATTGCTGAAGCTAAGGTCAAATTTTTAAGTGTTCATTTTTCCCACTCTGCTGGCTTTCATTTGTGCTAATTTGATTCTATGTATTTTTCTATAATCATTATTTACATTGAGTCCATATTACATTGGGTTTTATTTAAAGATTAAATCTAGACTTTTCTGAGGCAAATTATGTTTTTATCTACCTGTTGCCCAAGATTTTTTCTAATAAAATACAGTAATAATTTCATTATTTCCACAAGCACTGTCAACATAAGTAGCATGACTTCAACTGCTAAATTATGTAATAGCAGACTTTTCAAATTATTATTTTTACAGATGATACTTTTCACTCCTTTAGTACCATTGTCAAGACATGAAAGTCTCTCTTTGCCCTTTTTTAGCATGTTTATGTGAATAAAATGTTATTCATTTAGTGATGTTTTGTATTTGGGAAAAGTCTTCTGACAACTTAAATAGTTGTTGCATTTAGTTAATTGTTTTATTCCAGAATCTTATACAACTTTACAAAAAAACACACATGGAGTCTTCACATTCTGGCAGATACTATGAGGGAAAGGTATTCTTTTAAGTTTTCTAAAAGTCTTCCAACTTTCATTTGATTTGGCCTCTTAGTCTACTTTCTTCCCAATTACATAATTTTTCCCAGAACACTTAAGATAGTTCATTAGTCAAGCACTAGTACAGGAATCATGCTCTTATACTATCTTGCTATTCTGTTCATGATCACGCATCAGGCTCATGCAGTTTCCTGAAATCATTGTGTGCTTTAAACGTTTAGATCTTAGTCTTATTTATTGCTAGTCTTACCTTTAGGCAGTTTATTAAACTTGATGTCTAATAACCACCTCATAACTGAAGTCACTATATCAGAACTGATGTGGTTATATCTGCTTCTGGTGAAAATCAGTAGCACAGTGACTGACAGTTCACAATGAATTTGGGGATAGTCAATAACTTCATTTGGGATTTCTTTTTGCTTTACAATGTTGAAAAAGCTGTATGTGTTCATTAGAAATCATATCTTGAATTTTGAACTTTTATCTTTGCCCATGAAGATAACACAATATGATAGGACACTGTCTTACAAAGCTGGGCAGGGGTGAGTTGACTGAAGCTCCGATAAGACTGAACGGTGACATTTGTTAGGGAGGTGTAGTAAATGCATTTTCTATTTAAGAGATTTCCAAATTTCTGATAGGTTTGTTGGAACTACCTCATTGTTAAGTTGAGGAGAATCTGTATATATTATGTTTAAAATAAGTATTGTGTATCTAAAAGTAATTTAAAATTGACATTGTAATTGCTGAGTGTAATAATTAAAGCAGAAGAAATTAATTTGGAGTATAGATGTCAAGACATGGTATTTAAAATAATGAACTTGACATAAAATAGTCCCCAAACTAGCTGACAGAGTCACTGTGGACTCCTTGTGCATTTCCCACTTCCCTGATAAGCAGAAAACCAATCGTTGACACTGGGCTGGTGGAGAAAATGAGGTGTTTATTGGACAGTGCGTGGCAAGGAGCTGGGCATCTTTCTGAATTCTTGGGCTCCCTGAGAGGTTAGAGTAAAGGATCTTTTGACTGACGTTGCGGCTCCAGGGTGGGTGTTCAGTTCTGTCCAAGTTCATGTCTGTCTGCAGAGCTCGTGGCCCTCCTCTCATTGGTGAGAGATACCACGTTGTGTAGGGAATGCTGATGATGGCAAATTGGGCTGCAGGCAGCCTGAGGGCTGCAAGCAGGTGGAAGTTACTTTTTGCTTGGCTGGTGTTCCTGGAAGAGAAATCCCTCAAGACAAGACCAAGCATCACGGAGAAATAAAAGACCTCATGAGCCTGCTGTTTGTAGAGCTGGCTACAGCACTCCTTCAGCTGAGCGAGATAATTTTAGTAAGAAGTTAATTTGCAATCATAAAAGCAGGACAAGGAAATTTCCAGCTAAGGGAGGAAGGGTGAGGGATTGTCCGGGACTAAAAGGCACTGTATAAAGACTTGACTTCAGGCTTAGGTGAAATATCATTCTCTAACAGGAAAAAGTGGAAGTCTGGTTCCTGTTGCACAATCCCACTGCACATACTTAGAAGCTGGGAAGCAGGAGGCTTCATGATCGCAATCCGCAGACCTGGAGGCAATAGAATTACTGTGGAGAGAAGTAACACAGAACATTCCATGACTCAACATCAGTTGTCAAAGTGGGCATCACAGTACTATGCCTCAGACGCTTTCAGAATTTAGGGAGACTGAAAAACTAGGTCAAGTGGCCTTCAGATGATTCACATGATGATTGAGATTAACTTGCTATTTTTATGTTTCTGCAAGTTACAAATACAAATGCTCTCATGATTCCTTACAATGGCATTAATGAACTGTGATTATTTTGACAGAAATCATATTTATGTGACTAATAAAACCATTTTCTCATGTGCTGATATGAGCTTAATTAAGTATGTTTCTCAACTGTCAGTTGATTAAAGCAAAAGACATCAAGGGGACTGGGTTTCATGCTGCTTCGTTAACTCAGTGGGTAGAAAGCCTGAGAGAGCAGCCATCACTTAACTTTTCTGCGTCCCATTTGGCTCATTGGCGTAATGAATATAAAATGTTCTTAACCTCAAATAGGTGTGGAAGTAACTGATTCATTCACTATCTCATAAAAAGGAGTGGTCAAAAAATTGAACAATGAAAATCTAGACAGCAGTATTTGAGTAGTAATAACTTTTGGTTTGGATATATTTATAGAAACCCAAGTTATGTTGTTAACTTAAGAAAGACCTAATAAATTACCATAAAGTCTAACATATATATACAGGCAAATGATGGGAGTGAAGGGGGTAAGGAAAGGCCAGGCTGCTTTTAATACTGAATATTCATGTAAACCGACTGATTATACAGAGTTGTTTATTTACAGAATTTGTGAAGACTCACTTTATTGCATGGAACTTGATACTGTGATTTCTGGACTCCTCCATGTGCTGTTTCTGAAGGTTGACTTAGCAGCTCTCTGGCATTTCAGCAATATTATTCCAAAGAACTTGTATTTTGCACAAGTCACTGCTTGTTCAATGTACCATATCTTTTCACTCTGATTTAGACTTCACAAGTCAATCTTCTTGCTGCCTATGAATTGCTTGGATTTTTTCATACAATGAAACTGGAAATTTAATATTCTTAGTAATGGAAAAAAGGAGAATATTTAGATTGTTGATCCTCTTTAATTCTTGGTTATTTTCCTGAGATAACTATGATGGCCATATATGAATGTCACAGAAGAAGGGAACTATCCAGGAGGTATTTAAATCCTTATTCTCAACATTATATAGTCAATTCAGTGTCATAAGCATTGAAGTTCTTTATGGTATGTATTTTATTTTATTTTCAGTTGGGAAGTCCCCTCCCCCGACCATGGGCTGAAGTAAAAGGATTCATTAAGCAAGACAGCAAACATCATTGATGTGACTTGTAGACAGCTTAAAGAATGATGCCCATGTTGACATATTTAATTAGCTAATACAGAAAAGAATGTAAGTTTTAATTGTATTTTAATATAAATAGGAGAGTAATAGGTTCCTCTTTCCCTTAATTTTATATGTAGTTGCTCTTATTCATATCCTGGTATACGTACATATTTTCTTTTACTATAGAAAGATTATATTAACATGTAGTCTTTATTTGTATTCTAAAAGCTTGTAATGTTTTATGTATTTGACATACTAATATTGAATTAATGTTGCTGGCAATTTTTGCTATTTCCATTTTTCCCATATTTTAAGTGACATGACAATAAATACAGGTTTTGATCCACTTGTTTGATTATCCCTTTGCATAAAATCCTAGAAAGGTAACTATTAAATAAAGAAACACTAACTTTTTAATTGTATTAATAGATTGATTTATGTTGAATAGTTTTATTGAAGTAAAATTCATATCTACACAATTCACCTATTTAAAATATAAGGTTCAATTTTTAATATATTGCATCAATTTTTAAAATCCTGGTAAATATATATCATATAAAATTTGTTACTTTAATCAACTTAAGTGTATAATTTAGTAGCCATTGTATTTACAATGCTGTGAAACCTTCAGCGCTATTTTGAAAAAGTGTTTATCACTCCAAATAGAAATTCTGGACAATAAAATCCCCATTCCACCCTCTCTAGTCCCTCAGATTACTCCTTTTTAAAAAAAGATTTATTCATTTATTTGAAAGATGGAATTACAGGAAGGAAGATGCAGAGGCAGAGAGAGAGAAGTCTTCCATCTGCTGGTTCACTTCCCAGATGGCGCAACAGCCAGGACGGGGCCAGACTGAAGCCAGGTGCCAGGAGCTTCATCTGGGTCTTCCACGTGGGGGCAGGAGTCCAAATACTTGGGCCACAGGCTGCTGCTTTCCCTAGAGCACTAGCAGGGAGCTGGATTGGAAGTGGGACAACCGGAAATACAACCGGCACCATATGGGTTGTCAGTGCTTCAGGCAGCAACTTAACCTGTCATGCCACAGCACCGACCCCTCTCAGTTTACTTCTAATCTGCTTTTGTTCTCTACAGATTCGCTTATTTATATATCCCATGTAAGTAGAGTCATAAAATATTTGTCTTCTTTGTCTGACTTATTTCACTTATCTTTCAAGGTTTCTGAAACATACACATACTTATCCATATTACATAGATACTACATTTTACTTACTCATTAATCTTGTGTTGGACACTTGAGTTCCTTCTTCCTTTTGGCTACTGTGAGTAACCTGCAATCATCATTAATGTAAAAATATTTGTTTGAATTTCCACTGTGATGAGCTCAATCCTGTTCCTCCAAAATTCATATATTCAAGTCCTTACCTCCAGTCACCTCAGAATATGGATGTGTTTGGAGGTAGAGTCTCTAAAAAGGAATTAACCTTAAATGAGGTCACCAAGTGAACTTTTATCCATTGTGACCAGTGCCCTTATAAAAAGAGATGACTAGGACAGGTGACTCTTGGGAAACCTGTGTTCCATGTGAATTTCAGTCCTGGGTGTGCTTCTGATTCCGGCTAGCTGCTAATGAATACCCGATAATGCAACAATTGATAGCTCGAGTAGGTGAGTGTTGGCACTGAGGATTGTATCCATATAAGAATTCAACAGAGAAACGGCAGGAAGACCCTTACTACTGTCCAAGGAATCGCTGATGATTACGATAAAAAGAAACTAGTGAAGGCGTTTAAGAAGAAGTTTGCCTGCAATGGTACTGTGATTGAGCACCCGGAATATGGAGAAGTGATTCAGCTGCAGGGTGACCAGCGCAAGAACATATGCCGGTTCCTGGTCGAGACTGGACTGGCTAAGGAAGACCAGCTGAATGTTCATGGTTTTAAGTGCTTGTGGCTGGCAGAAGCTTAAGTGAGGGTTTCCTTGCAATGAGTAGAATTGCCCTTCTGTCCCTTGTCACAAGTTTAAAAACCTCACCGCTTGTATGATGTAACCATGTGGGGTCCGCTTTTAACTTGGACTAGTGTAACTCCTTCATGCAATAAACTGAAAAGAGCCAAAAAAAAAAAGGTCCAAGCTCCTGCCTTGCAGCTGTTCTAACCTCAGCGCTGCATTCATTAGGGGAATAAACAAGATGAGGGGAGACTTCTCTCTCTATTTCTCTCTCTCTCTGACTCTGCCTTTCAAATATTTAGAAAAATAAAGCCAAGTGAATACAATATAATTTTTTCAAAGTGCTTTCTCTACAAGATGACAGTATTATGAAACAAAGATCTAGGCGCAGGGATAGAGACGTTCAAAAGATTTGAAGTTTAATTCACACCTTAATAAGATGGGATAAATTCACTTCTTTATGTTTCACATTTATAAGTGAAAATGACAATATATCCTTGGAATAATATATTTGGGAAGCACCGCATAAAAAGTCACAAATTCCCTTTATTTTTAACTACTCTCCTATAAGGTGAAGATGCATATCTTCCCATCCATATGTGGAATCTATTTCTCTTTATCTTGATCATGTGACTTTCTTTTGTCATTGCAACTTTAAACAAAATGATGCAATGCATCTTGAGGAATGTACAGTGAGATACACCATTTTTGTGGACTTGGATCTTTAAGGTCATCGTATGAGATAATTAAGTTGATGGAAAATGAGAGCACTCTGGAGACTTGAGGCAGCCCATAAGAGGCTGAGCCACCTGCCAATATTTGCTGAGGCTGCACAGATCATCCAGCCACCAGCCAATCTGAGAGCTGCCAAACACAGAAGCATGCCAGGGCTCTGAGAGATTACCCACACCAGTTCAGGGCACAAGAACTGCTCAGTTGATCCACTGAATCATGAAATAAACAAAACGATTTTTGTTTTCAGATGTTGGAGTGTTCGGCATCAAAAGTGAATATTCAGAGTACTTACTATTTTGAGCACATTACATATATAGTTTTATTTATTTCAGCATTTTAAATGTTCTTTTCTCCTCTATCAACACCTTAATTTTCCCTAAGAATATATATATATGTTATTTGTATAGAATTTTTTTTCATGGCATAGGCTGTTTTCCTGTCTTCTTATTTCTAGTGCATTGCATGAACTAACAAACATGAACTAAATGTTTGTCAAGTGAATTAATGATGCTCAGTAGATCTTAACATTTTGTTATCTATAGTTTAATTTCAAATAATTACCCAATAATTTAGCTAATTTTGATAACTTTCTAATATATAACACTTTAGTATTTCTGCACTGCTTGGTATCAATATTCTTTATTAGGTATATACTTCTGCTGATCTAAACTGAGAAGTATGTCTTGTGACCAGGGAATTCTATAGGATTGATAAATCACAGTGCTCACACCCTTTTCTTCTGTGGTCTCAGGAACCACTGTCCTTGTGCAGCCTGAAGTTCATTGTCAGATACATTTTGCCTCGTTTAAGGCAGCAGGAACAGCTAGTTCTTATTTCCCCATCAATTTGGAAAGAGGAACCCCAGGATTATGAATATATAATAAATCTGATGTTACCATTAGTCAAAAGTGATCAGAAACAGGACTGCTATAAAAGATGAAGAGAAATATTTCATGGTGATAGAAAAACCATTTCACCCAGAGGACTAAACCAGCCTAAATATATATGATAATAATCATACCTCCAAGCTGGCACCACGGCTCATTAGGCTAATCCTCCACCTAGCGGCGCCAGCACACGGGGTTCTAGTCCCGGTCGGGGCGCTGGATTCTGTCCCAGTTGCCCCTCTTCCAGGTCAGCTCTCTGCTATGGCCCGGGAGTGCTGTGGAGAATGGCCCAAGTGCTTGGGCCCTGCACCCCATGGGAGACCAGGAGAAGTACCTGGCTCCTGCCTTCGGAGTGCCCCCCAAAATCTGTAGCTATATGGAAGAATTGAAAGAAGAAATAAGTGTTTATGTCTATCATAAAATAACTCTGAAACAAATATCTTTTTTTTAAAGATTCATTTATTTATTTCAAAGTTAGAGTTGCACAGAGAGAGGAGAGGCAGAGAAAGAGAGAAAGAGAGAGAGAGGTCCTCCATCTGATGGTTCACTCCCCAATTGGTTGCAACAGCCGGAGCTGCACGGATCTAAATCCAGGAACCAGGAGCCAGGAGCTTCTTCCGGGTCTCCCATGTGGGTGCAGGGACCCAAGCACTTGGGCCATCCTCTACTGCTTTCCCAGGCCACAGCAGAGAGCTGGATCAGAAGTGGAGCAGCCTGGGGTTTCGAACCTGTGACCACATGGGATGCCGGTGCTTCAGGCCAGGGCGTTAACCCGCTGCACTGCAGCACCTGCCACAAACATCTTAAAGTGTGTAATTTTATGAAACATTTACCATGATATAATCTATAATGGAAAGTATAACAAATCTCCAAATATTGGAATTTTTGAAATCATAGAGTATATTCCTTCATCCATGCTTCTTCGATTAGAAAACATTTTATACTTAAAATAGCTAAAAATTATAGTCTACTTGGAAAATAAATACACGACTGTGCATTATGTAATAATCCCATTTAAAACTTTTATTTTGCATTTTCTTTTCTTGTGAAAAATCTATATGTTGAACAAACATATAAGTCTTTGCACAGAACAAAACTTACAATGTTTTTTTTTTATTTCATTTTCTGTATTTTATGCCTAGTTTATCTAAATTGTTGCCATTTTCCTTTGGTTTTAGTGTAATCCTATCTTTGTAGCTCCTATTGAGAATGTTTAGATAATTTATTTTTCATCTTTTTAATTATGACTATGCTGTTTTTCTTTATTTTTTAAATTTTTTTTTTATTTATTTGAAAGTCAGAGTTACACAGAGAGAGGAGAGGCAGAGAGAGAGGTCTTCCATCCGATGGTTAACTCCCCATCTGCTGCAATGGCGAATGCTGTACTGCTCTGAAGCCAGGGGCCAGGAGCTTCTTCCGGGTCTCCCACGTGGGTGCAGGGGCCCAAGGACTTGGGCCATCTTCCACTGCTTTCCCAGGTCATAGCAGAGAGCTGGATTGGAAGAGGAGCAGCAGGGATGCCAGCTCTTCAGGCCGGGGCATTAACCTGCTGTGCCACAGTGCCGGCCCCTATGCTGTTTTTCTTTAAGCATTTGCCTGATTGCATCCCCCAGGTGTTGAAATATTGTAGTATCGTTTTCATTCAGTTTGAAATGTTTTCTAAATTCCTGTGGGTTTTTCTTTGATACATGCATTTTATAGAAGTATAAAAAAATGTTCTCTGGCAAACACACCCAATATTATATAGGGATGATGGGACACGTTGTCTATATCTTATTTTAGGAGAAAAAATAATAACACAATTGTATTATAATATTACCATTGGTGATTTACAGTATGTAATTATTGGGACTATTATGACAACTTTTCTGTAAGTCTGAAATTATGTCAAAATGAAAGTTTGCAATAAATAACTCTTTCCTTCTATTACAAAATAAATCTTTCAAAAACACAAAGATGGCCTAATGTCAAAATCTATAAGTGCATTTCACTATGTTAAAAGTTCAAGAATGGGGCCTGGATTGTGGCACAGCAGATTAAGCTGCCTTGTTGCAATGCTGGCATCCCATGTAGGCACCAGTACAAATTGCGGCTGCTCTGCTTCCAACCTAACTCCCTGCTAATGTACCTGGAAAGCCACGGAAGGTGGCTCAAATACTTGGGCCACCTCTATCCACTTGGGAGCCCCAGACAGAGTTCCAGTCTCCAGGCTTCAGCCTGGTTTATCTCTAGATATTGTGAATATCTGTGGACTGATATAATGGATGGAAAAACTCCTTGTTTCTGCATTTCTCTCTAACTCTACCTTTCAAGTAAATAAAAAATAAACCTGTAAAAGGGGGAAACATAAAGGAGGAGAACTATTTGATAACTTCTACAGGTTTTTAAATAAGTTAATGTTAGTATCATTTGACGTATTTTAAAAAATGCTCTTAATACTAACTCTCTTAAACCAAATATGGAAGAAAGAATCCTTTTTTGATAGAATTGTCAAAAACATCCAGTATGCCATAGTTATAGAACTACTGCATAACACAAATTTTGAGATAATTTACAATAAAATAGGAACAATGAAACTATGAAACTCTAAGATGAATGAAGTATTTAATGTGTAAAGCATATTAAACAGGAAGGATCAAGATTCTCCCCTCTTGCAGGAGTCATCATGGTCAATCTAATTTAATAGGAGCTAATTAGATAGTATAAAAGATGACTTTGTTATAAGGTCAGCACACATCTCTACATCTCTATCTTTCAAAAAAAGTCAAAATAAAAAAATGAGAAAAAACAAATTTTGAAGAATTATTTTTAATGCATGGCAAAGCTTAATATTTAAATACTTCAGTTATTAGTGGTCTGTGCTATCAACTTAAAGTAATAACAGCCAGTTCCCTTGAGGGTATATTTTTCAACCTAACAATTTCTAAAATGTATCTGGAACACTATTGTTTGCTGCAAAGAACTTCTGGAAGAATATAATGTTTTGCCAAGATAAGAATTGCTATCTGTATTTACCAAGCATCTTATATTTATTTAAACATACGATAACCAAGTTAATTCAAACCAAAATATTTATTCTGGAGTAAAAAAATTAAGTAATGGGAGAATGAGAAGAATTATATGTATTATAATTCATTTTTGTCAAATTCAGTCTTTAAATCAATGCATTGATATTACTATACTATTTATAACATTTACATGTGAATTATTCATTATGGCAAGATACTTTTTTATTATTAAAATGTTTGTTTATTATTTTTAAATTTTAAATACCATTATGCATATTAATATGATACTATGTGACGACTCTACATCCAGTCAAGGTAATTATATCTGTGTCCTCAAACATTTGTCATTTCATAATGATGATAACATTAAAAATTCTTTGACATAGAATTTTTTATACAGTATGTTATTATTGTTTATAGTCACATTACCATGCAATAGAGGGACAGAATTTCTTTCTGCTATCAAACTGAAATTTAGTACTTCCTTCTCCTACTTCTTAATCTCTGCAACCTCCAATAACCACCATTCTACTATCAACTTTGTGAGATTAATTGTTGTAGATTCCACCTATGAGTGAGATTATGCAATATTTGTATTTCTCTCCCTGACTTATTCACTTACCCTAATGACTTTCAGTTCCATCCGCGTTCGTTATAAGGTTGCAAATGACAAGTTCATCAGTTTTTATGGTTGAATGGTATGTCATTGTGCATATGTACCACATTTTCTTCCTACATCTAGTGACCAGAGATTTAAAGGTTTGTATTTATGTCTCCCATAATATGATCACAGATCTCTCATCATTATTTGCTTTTTTTCTTTGAATCACTTCATATTATATACATTTTCTGGTAGTGAAAACATTGCTTTCCTGAAGTAATCACTTGTTGATTTCTATTTTTGCTGTTTTCTGCTATTAAATTTCTGCACTTGCACTTTAAGGTGAGATCAATACAGTGTTTTTGTGCATGTACAAGTGGGAGTACACAATGCATATCCATATGCACTATGAAGTGTGCCTAAGCATACTCAGGATGGCTTATTTTAATGTTGATGCCAGTTCCACCAAAATAATTTGTAGGTTTTCCATTTTGCTTGTTTTGGATCATTTATATATTGAAGGAACTCTAAATCCAGGGACTTTATTATAGGAAATGCTTCATAAAATTATCATTTTAACTTATTCACTTGTTTTAGTATGAACTTATTCTGGAAACATTTTTGATGATTTATGACTACATAATTTAATAAGAGACTTGAAAATAGCATTACATTTTTGGTTTATATTCAACATTTGGTCAATTCTATTTCTATGCTGATTTTTTTCCAAACAAGTCTTTCATATCCTGTTCATATGATTATACTTCTAATGTAGCTGCATAGTTTAATAAAATATCCTCATAACATAGCAGATACCTAAATGCCTTAATGTGATTCATATCATTAAATTATTTAAAGATCAAATAAAGAAATTAAAAATGCAATTAATTTATGATCAAATAGATTTCTCCTCACCAAGATAGCAAGTGAGTGATGTGAAGTGTAAACCAACCATCTGCTGTCTTTCATGTTTTTGTAATACACTTGTTTCCTTCATCATAATGTAGCAAAAATTGTGTGTGCAGTCATCAGATGAATTTCTGGGCATAGTTTCCTTCCAGATGTATTTTTATGACCATCCAGTTTTTTGTTTCTTTTGCAATTTACTCATTTAGTATGAATTGAGTGAATATCTTCTATGTACGTTGATTTGTACTGAAATTGGTGATTTGCAAAGAAATTCAATACATGTCCTTTAGACTCTGTGGTCATTCGTTGTGCATGGACATAAAGCTAATGCATAAAAGAGGAAATTGTAAGTTTAAAATTACATACCGCATGAAATGTAAAAATGTGTGACTCAGGAAAGAAATGCCATCGCTAACAGCATAATTCTCCAGTGACAAAATTAGAAACATGAGAATTTGATCTTAACTGAACAGTAAATGATAGGTGAATTTTTAAAGTCAAGGGGAATAGAAAGGTAAACGGAAAATTAGATTTCTGACACAGACATCTTTTTTTAAGAATCATTCTTATTTTTCCATTCCAATGAAAGTTTGGTATCTTTGAAAATTGAAAGAATACTAAGAGACTGCCAGACACTAATTAAGTAGGTATGAAGAGTTCTCAAAATGTTCATTGAAAAGTTGCATTACCTTTAAATTGCAATTTTCACGAACTTTTTGAAGCCCTATTATATTACAGAGCCTTATGATTTTATAAATGCAGAAACTGCAGTTTTAGTCTATAATTATCCAGGAAAAATACAGGATTTTTATCTTTAGATTCATTGATGAATCACTGATTCTCCTCAGTGGTATACATGGAGTATATACTTTTATATCAGGTACATGTGCAGAAGATTGAGCAAAGCTGTGAACAATAAAATTTTTCCTACTCTCCCAACACACATACTGTATAAACAAGAATTATAATTTAATACATTAACCAAATACTGTATGTTTTATGACAGCAGATACTAATTGTGTTGATGGCCCATGAAAGGTTACCAGGATTTGAGTGCGGCCTCCAAACATTCATGATAGAAATGCACTCAGGGCCCAGCTCTGCGGTGCAGCGGGTTAAAGCCCTGGCCTGAAACACCAGCATCCCATATAGGCACCAGTTCTAGTCCTGGATACTCCTCTTCTGATCCAGCTCTCTGCTGGCGTGGGAAAGCAGTGGAGGAAAACCAAAGTCCTTAGGCCCCTGCACCCACGTTGGAGACCCGAAGGAAGCTCCTAGCTTCTGGCTTTGGATCTGTGCAGCTCCAGCTTTTGTGGCCATCTGGGAAGTGAACCAGTGGATGAAGACCTCTTTCTGTGTCTCTGCCTCTCTCTGTAACTCTTTCAAATAAAATAAATAAATAAATAGAAAGAAAGAAAGAAATGCACTCAGAACTTCAATAAGAGCAAGAATTGGAAAGAACAATTCTGGCCGGCGCCGTGGCTCAATAGGCTAATCCTCCACCTTGCGGCGCCGGCACACCGGGTTCTAGTCCCGGTTGGGGCGCCGGATTCTGTCCCGGTTGCCCCTCTTCCAGGCCAGCTCTCTGCTATGGCCAGGGAGTGCAGTGGAGGATGGCCCAGGTGCTTGGGCCCTGCACCCCATGGGAGACCAGGAAAAGCACCTGGCTCCTGGCTCCTGCCAGGATCAGCGGGGTGCGCCGGCTGCAGCGGCGGCCATTGGAGGGTGAACCAACGGCAAAGGAAGACCTTTCTCTCTCTGTCTCTCTCTCTCACTGTCCACTCTGCCTGTCAAAAAAAAAAAAAAAAAAAAAGAACAATTCTGAATTTGAAGAAATTTGTAAAATGTTTTGCTGAACTTTCTTTAATTTTTCTTTTTATTTGACCGGCAGAGTTAGACAGTGAGAGAGAGAGAGAGAGGGAAAGGTCTTCCTTCTTTTGGTTCACCCTCCAAATGGCCGCTACGGCTGGTGCTGCGCCGATCTGAAGCCAGGAGCTAGGTGCTTCCTCCTGGTCTCCCATGCAGGTGCAGGTGCCCAAACACTTGGGCCATCCTCCACTGCCTTCCCGGGCCACAGCAGAGAGCTGTGCTGAAAGAGGAGCAGCCAGGACCAGACCCCAGCACACATATGTGATGCCAGCACCATAGGCAGACGATTAACCAAGTGAGCCACGGTGCCAGCCCCTCACTGAACTTTCAATAGTAAGGATGATTATTGAAATAAAACGTTAATAGTGGTATTAGAAAGCATGTGCAGATGAGGATAAGGATTTGAGGGTCACATTCTCTGGACAATTGTTTGTTGTTGAGCAAGACAAGTAAAAAGATATAAATGATGATTTCAAGGAATGCGCTTTAGAATCCATTGCTTGATGTAGGGGCTGCCGATTAAAACTACTTTGATTGCCAGCTGGACAAACTCCTTTGTCAAGCTAAGACAGGAAATGAAAAACCATGGTGTACAAGCCAAAGTCACCTTGACACCAGCTTTTGCAAATCACATTTAATAGCAAAACATCTTTTTTCCATGTTGAATTTTTGTACCTGAGCATATCTTCCAGGATGCCAAAATTATTTACAGTATAACCCTTTACCTAAATGTTTGTTGACCTTAGGTGAAACTGAACATTGAAATCTACTGACAATCATTAGGCTTTAGGTATTCAGGTAGAATAATATTAGGATTCTCCCTCTCTGTCTCCCAGGTTTTCTTTCTTGCGGGCTCAGTGACCTGCTGTTCTATGAACCAGCAAGATTATCCAACCCATTAGAAGCAGAGTCCACATCTTTCTCAACGATTTTATTGAAATTCCTGTAATTCATTTTTCCATCCAAGTCTGGATCTCATGCCAATTATGTTGTCAGTGCAAAATAAGATCCAGTCCTCACCTGGACAATGAGTATTTGGGGTCCCCAATGAAAAATCATGAGGGCATTAAAACCTAGAGAAGAAAATATAGTTAGCAGATGTCTAGTTCATTGGGATCACAAGAGATGGATAAGATTTTAAGTATTCAATTTAGTCACAATGAAATAAAGATACAATGATTTTAAAAAAAGGACACTCATAAAGACACTTGACATATGGAGAACTTAACTATATTGTCTCATCGCTCACAATGCTTCTGTGAAATAGATATTATTGTCCTGTTTTTACAGATTAAATGATAAAAACAAATTGGAAATAGCCAGAAAAAATGGCAATCACCCCACACTATTTAATTAGTATTTGCTAGATGCTTTGCTAATCAAATCATATTGTTTGTTATAATTACCTTTCTTGACTACACATAATGAATGAAAAGTCATTGTAGAAAAGTCAGCTAGGAATCCTCTTTTAGTGTAGCAAAGTATGATTCAAAGCATCAACAAAGAATGACATAATGCCATCCTTTTATATAAAAGTTATATGTTTAGCTCCACTTTCTCTATGTGAATTGATCTAAGGATAAATATCAATAGAAATTTCTGGTTTTTGAGAAAAAATAGTGAAACATATACCTTCAATTGCTCTAAGATATTCCCTCTGACCATAAAATGAAAATTGGTACTTTGTTTTATTATTTATTATTATTTTTATTATTGTTTATTGTTTATTATTTATTGTTTCAGAAAAAGCAAGGCTTTGAGGTGTTTGCTTTAATAAATAGAAATCACTTAATTTTCTAGGGTAGATAAGGGGATGATCATGACTATGGTTTTGGATTATTGACTGTCTGCGAAATGTCCCAGAGGTATTAGTTAGTGATCTTTATAAAACCAGCATTGCTCCGAGCCTCTTTATCAGCATATGGATCTGAATGGTTGTCTCTTTCCTAATTCATCATAGGTCATAAAGGGAGAATTGAAACTCAGGGGGTATGGCTCACATAGGTTTCTTCTCGTTTCGCCATGTTGCTTCAGAGAACCTCACTGTTCATGTGGAGCTGATGGTTCTCCTTCGTCACAGTGTTGAGAATCACACCTTTGCAGTTGACTTGCAGACAAAAAAAGGGGGAATTGCAAGGTATTCCCTGGGATTAACAGATATGATCAAGTGTCTACAAACACTGCACACAGCTGCAATTATAAGATATCTTTGTATTCACCAATTTCTGAATACCATAGTACAAAATGTGAATTCAGGCAATGACTGGCCTTGATTCCAACCTGGATAAATTGCACTGGCGACTCCAGAAGGGGACATAAGACCAGAGCTTTGACAGCTGGATGCACAGTTTCTATGATCCTCTTTGACTGTAAACAGATAATTCAACACATTGATAAATAGTTCATTATTTGGAAAATCATTATGGAGAACATCTATGAAAGAGACAAAGGTCAAGTTGGTTAATGTCTGTGCTTGTGAGGACAGAGCTTCCATCACAGCTCTCCACAGTTATGGAAATCACAGGCACACCAATAAGAATGTGTTAAATGTTACAATAAAGTGAAATGTAGGAATACAATAGCAATGTTTCAGTAATAAAGAGGTATAGCAAAGTACTATAAGTTATATGTTTCAGTGAATGGGAACCTAATGTTTTTGTTCCAAAGTTTTTAAAAACATGTTCATTAATCTAGATGAACCAATTAGGTTTTCTGTAGATGAAAATAAATTTATTTTATAATGATTTAACAAGGTAAACATTTTCAGATTTTTGCAAATTTGTATATTATTTCCTATCTGAAACTCAAAGTTCATTATATTGTCAAATTAGTTTTTCTAATTAGATAATTATATGACTTAGGTCACCCTAGTAATATGCAGAATGCATGCATGTCAAGTTTAGTGGAATTCTAAGATATATTCTCAGAAAACATTATTAAATAAAAAGATAGTTAACAATACCAGTAACAGTAATTATGTGGACCATGGATCACAATATTCTTAAAATGACAAAGGCTTAGGCACGATGATTTTTTCTTTTAGGTTGAAGCCTGAACGTACCGGTAATTACTTCAATTTTGTATTTCTTTTTCCTAAAGTGGGCTCTTAAGACCTTCACGACACATTGCAATTAAGTGGACAGAGAGGTAAAATAAAACTCTCTGAAGCACTTTGCTTAACAGGCTCACTGCAGTTCTCATTTGTAAATTTGTTCAGGCAATGTTATATGTATGTGCTCTAAACAAAATCAAACATTGTTTTATTTTCTGTCTTAACAAAAATCAACCTTAATTCTATTTGAGGTGTTGTTATCAGTATCAGTGTCTCGAAAAGCTGGTAATATTCAGATATTCATAGTGATATAGGGTATATAGGCAAATATATGAGTAGCGGTGTAAGTATACATGTTTGTAGATACAATATACATACAGATATCATATTCTCCATACAGGTTTCAGTCCATGGCACCTGAAGTGCAAAGATAGGATTGTGCTACCCAAGTTAATAACAAACAGTAATAATCCTAGCTCACTTAAGTAAATGTATAGAAGCATGGCATTGTATTATGCCACAGGTAATAAATTATAGCTATGCTGGTGAATGGATTTGTTAATTAAGATAAATAAAATAGTATTTGACAGGTAAGTACCATTTAACATTCAAATGTTCTATTCTTATTAACTACATTTACTGTTGTTTGTCCTCAGATTTGACTTCTTACTTTGGGGAACTGCCAATTTGACAGAGGTTAACACAAAGATCATCTTCCTGAGAATCATTTTTCTAGGAAGTCGATGGACAGATGTGATGGGATTCGCTTTGTGGAGTGCTTGTACGAAGGAATATGCAAAGTCTCCAGGTGTGCTGTTCACACAGAGCATCTCAAGGTAATCCTGTGCTTAGTGGCCATGTTGAATTCTCAAATCCTTATATAATTGGAGTTTCTTTCCCTGGACCCTAATAGATATTCATGGTAAATGTTTGAAAAGATCATCTACATAGAAGACTCTTCTATTGCTTGTGCGTTTTTGCTCTTCAAAATAAGGAGAAAAGCTGTCGTTTTATTTTTATGATGCAGTATTTTGTGTGTATGCAAATGTTAAAATAATGTCATCATCACCTCCATTAGAGGTCCCTATGCTTATTTCAAAGAGCAAGATTTTATCTGATTGTGAATTATCATCACTCTACATGAAAATTTTGGAATTTCCTTATAATTCCCCTCATATAGAATTGTATTAATGTCTATGAAACAGCAGGACACAAATTATTCTTTAAAAATTGAGAAGGTTAAAAATCTGTATTGCTCAAGTAGAGCAGAGCCTTGATACTCTCAGATATGGATGAATTAATCATCGATGACTAATATATATCTTGTGTGGCTTGAATTTTATGAATTTGCATAATGAAGGAAACTTTAGCCTGTTGTAATCCTTCGGAAATCAATCATCACGCACAGTATGTACTTCCCAGCTTTGGAACTATAGTGCCTGGAAATGATGAAGTAGTTCCCAGAATTTCAGTGTTAATTACAGGGTAGTACATCACTGGAGCCCTTGTTTGGGAAAAAAAAAAAAAATCTTTCAGATATTTGTGTTACATAGTCAGCCACTTCTAATACAGCAAAATTATATAAGAATCCCTAAATTTTTGTCCATTTTGTTAATTTTAAGTACCTTCCTACATAGCATGTCAAAGATATTCATTTGATACTTTTTGCAAGCATGTTTTTGATAAAGCATGTTTTCGAACCTAATAAATGTCTTGTAGCTGTCTTGGATCCAGTGAATTTTAAGTGACTTTGTGAAACCCTGTCCAGATGTCGTCTTAAGAGTCTCCAAGGATTTGTCTCAACAGGTTCTAGGAATTTCATGGCTGAGACCATTTGCAGCTCTGTCACTGACCTGGGAATTGTCTTCAACTGTAGGGTACTAGACAAGTTAAGGTTGCATCCCTTGCCTGAATACAGCCTGAGGCCTGCTGATTTTGATGGTGGATACCACAGGAAAGCTCCCACAGTTCTACTTGGAACAATACTTAAGACCTATCCCAATGCCAGGGCTCCTCATGGAATCCTCTATTATTGCCATATTATTAGCTAGCTTCTTTCTATCTAACCATTTGTTTCTCATTTTGCTGCAGTATATCTCAAGGGCACTCTACAACAAAGCTCTGCCTGCAATTTCCCACCTGATGGTCTTTCCAGGAAACCCATGAACCCAGTGATGCCTAGAATGGTCTTTGATAGCTGACTCTACAATGCAAATTTAGAGCCGGTTCTGTTACTGATGTATTAAATATTCATAAGAGCATATGATAAATTTGTCTACCATAAACATGCCTTTCAAGAAACTCTCAAAGTTGCCTTGTAGGACATCATTTTACAAGGAGTATCTATGAATATTTCATATCAGTTATTCAGTCCTCTGAATATCACACTCCAGATGAATCTTTCATTCTGTTTATATATAAGTGCAATTGTTTATCGTTGGATTCAATAATTTATATTTTCAATCTTTCTACAGTAGGAAATATCAACACAAACACAAATCCTTTGACAGAAATCATCTTGTGTCATTTTGTTCTTACATGTAGGAAGTATTAATCAACAAAAGTAATAAAAAAAGAAGCTATCATTTCTTAATGTCTCATGTTTTCTGTGAATGTTAGATAAATTATCTTGTGCAATGTTCAACTGAGTTTTGTAAGGAAATTTTTATTATTGAGTTAGTTTCTATTGATGTAATCTCAGAATATTACAGATGAATTTTTTAAAAATAAAAGATAGCTCTGAAGAAAGGTTAAGCAAGTGAAAAATGGTACAAAGATAACCAATGTTGCTAAGAATATGGAACCTGGATAAGTGACTTCATGTCTCAAGAACATCCTACATGCAACAGTTTATTTGTGACAAAAGAAACTAATAGGCTGGATTTGATATATTGGAAAAGAAACTACAACTAGACAAATTAGAAAAAGTATGAAAAGAGGAAGAGGAGAAGGAAGAAGAAGAGGAGGAGGAGGAATTAGAGAGAGGGAACAATCAGAGATTAACATTTTTTTAGGAGAGCTCAGTTGTACACTCTCCACACACACACACACACACACACACGTAAACCTAATCGAGGCTCTAAATTTCATGAACAATACAAGTGAATCCCCATCTCTACAAAATAGAGGACAATATCAAGGCAATCGAATTTTTGAAAATAAAAAAAGAAATAGTTCTGTGGGTATTTTTTCATGAACACAAATATATGGAATAAAAATCATTGAGCCCAGATATTTGTGTTTATACTCGCTATCTCTTCTTCTCACACTCTTCTCTTCATCAGATTTGCTCTTGCTCTCTCACTGTTAGTTCCCCTTTATAATGTTGGTGAAGTGAAACCAACAAAAGTGAGTATAAGAACATTCTCCGCCTCAATATATTTTGTTCTTACTTCTTAACCCTGCATTATAAACAGTCCTGTTAATAATTTGTGGTCTAAAGCACAAATAATTTACCATGTTCATGCAACTGCATTTTGAGCAGGCTCCAGTATAATGGCTTTTCTGAATGTTGAACAGGTCAGCTCAGGAAGTTCACTGGGCCTGGATTTTTCATTTCCAAGGTGATTCATACACACATGTTCAAGGAGGCTGCTACCTGTCATCTTACCCATATCTGCATTTCAGGAGTCTGATTTCTTCCCTATATGGGAAACTCTACAGAATGGTGTTTTTGTTTGTTTGTCCTCATGGCTTAGTGGTTAGGTCCTGGAAGCAGGTATACAATCCCTTGGATCTTAAAGAAGATGCTGTGGCCGGCGTCGTGGCTCACTAGGCTAATCCTCCACCTTGTGGCGCCAGCGAACCTGGTTCTAGTCCCGGTCGGCGCGCCGGATTCTGTCCTGGTTGCCCCTCTTCCAGGCCAGCCCTCTGATGATGCCCGGGAGTGCAGTGGAGGATCGCCCAAGTGCTTGGGCCCTGCACCCCATGGGAGACCAGGAGAAGTACCTGTCTCCTGCCATCGGATCAGCGCAGTGCGCTGGCCGCAGCGCACCGGCTGTGGCAGCCATTGGAGGGTGAACCAATGGCAAAGGAAGACCTTTCTCTCTGTCTCTCTCACTGTCCACTGTCCACTCTGCCTGTCAAAAAAAAAAAAAAAAAAAAAGAAGAAGAAGATGATGCTGTGGAATTCTTGTCAACTGAGTTGTGTCATAGAAATGGACTGTCTAATAAAAGTTGAGAAGGTAAAGAGAGAGAGAGAGTGAGAGAGTAGAAGAAGAAGCAGCAGCAGCCAGTCTCTTACGACCTGAACCT
Source organism: Oryctolagus cuniculus (assembly GCF_964237555.1). Lineage (NCBI taxonomy): Eukaryota > Metazoa > Chordata > Mammalia > Lagomorpha > Leporidae > Oryctolagus > Oryctolagus cuniculus. The sequence continues at coordinate 104,956,160 of NC_091439.1, forward strand.
GAATTTGGCACAACATAACTTCTACCTATTTCATTGCTCAAAACAGTCTCCAGGACTGCCTTTATGTAAGAGGTGAAGTTTATTGATGTGAGGAGGTCAAATAAAATGTAGCTATCATTATCCACTACAACCTTCGAGTAACTATGAATTTTTTCTGGCAGACATATTTAAAGGTATTCTAAAAATTAAAAACATTATGCTTATTTTGTTGCAAAACAAGTTTGGAATGTACATATAGTTTTTTTTTCATCATACATTTTTTCCAAAATTTTATGAAGACTATTCATATATAATAGGATCTTATAAAAACTTAAGGAAACAAATATTTTCTATCTCTGTTCTTTCTCTGTGTCTTTGTCTCACTTTCTCTCCAACAGCCCCACATCTTCCCTCATCAGTTGACTTGGTAGCAAGACTTTTAGATCCAACCATACAGGTCTAGGGCAAAGACATTGAATAGAGTATTTTCACTATATCTAAACAGAAACACAAAAAATAAGACTTCACATTCCCACCCAATTTAGCAAGTTCTCAATTATAAAACTCTATGTAAAGAAAGGGTGTGACTGCTCTCTGCTGTGGCCCGGGAGTGCAGTGGAGGATGGCCCAAGTCCTTGGGCCCTGCACCCCATGGGAGACCAGGAGAAGCACCTGCCTCCTGGCTTCGGATCAGCGCGGTGCCCTGGCTGCAGCACACCAGCCGCAGCGGCCATTGGAGGGTGAACCAACGGCAAAGGAAGACCTTTCTCTCTGTCTCTCTCTCTCACTGTCCACTCTGCCTGTCAAAAAATAAATAAATAAATAATAATAATAATAAAAGAACGGGTGTGACTGAAAAGATATTGAAGATGGAGGCTGGAAGTAGGGCGGGAGGGAGGGCAGTGTGAGAAGTATCACTATGCTCCTAAATGTGAACATATGAAATGCACAAAATTTATTCACCTTATATGAATAAAAAATAATTAAAAAAAGAAACAAAGAATAGGTTTTAACCCCCTGGTGTAAATAGAGAAAAAAATTAAAGCAGACATATGAAAATTATTTGAGTGGCACAGTATTAATTGATTTTAATATTAATGGAACACACTTTTTATTTAATATCTCCATAGAGTGGGTGTTCCCTGGTTTGCTGTAGTTTCTGAGTGTTGTGCACCTGATGCTTGCTCAACTCATTGACCTCTGTACTATCACTGCTCAACTCTGCCAATCAGATGAGCTATCTATCCTTAGGACTTAAAAAACTTGAAATGTGTGGTCATAGTAGGAAGTAAAATTCAGATATTTTGGTCCTACAATCTTTTTTCTTCAAGACAGTCACAGCAAATTTTCATCTATAAAGCCAACTTTGGTATCCTGTCTATTAGGACACTTCTATCACTGCATGTGTGTAACCTAAATTATGAATATATAGCCAGCTGCAAAAATGGATTCAAGTCAAGATCGACCATCTTTGGTGGCAATGTGTAGAAATTTTCTAAATGAATCTAGAAATCTACATGTAACTACGTTAATAAAACCAGATATTTTCAGGAAGAAGTGGGCCACAAACTAACTACTCAAATAATTTCATCTAGGTGAGGAACTATCGGTCCAGGTAAATTAAGCCACTTGTCAAATAATGTAATTTATGGTAGGGGAAAGATTAAGGTAGCTATTTTATTACTATTGCAGGCATATTAGAATACAGTTTAATATTTAGATAAACTGTCATGAAAACATCAAACAAATGAAATATCAATGTCAATCTAGCTTTATCATACATGGTTGCACAACTAATCTCACTTTAAAAAGAAATGTATATTAGGATACTATACCTTTATTTGTATATTTATTGTCATTTGAAACAGAATTTATTATTCCAAAGACTATACATTTTGTTGAGGATCTTAACATTTCCCAGAACTGAAGTAAATTTCAAAGGTGTGAGAGTGTGTGTCTTCTCTCTACTTTAGTATTCTCACATTTTCATGTAATCTGAAAAAAACCTTCATGGAATAATCTATTTTCTCATTACTTTCATTGTGATCAGAGATAAACAAATGATATCTCCCCTTGTATGAACAATACTAAAATCTCACATACAGACTGAAAAAACAGAGGGTTGGCTTGAAGCCCCAGTGACCTCCCTGCTGTTTAGAAATCCTACCTGTCATGGTCATTTGGGGATTAGAGGTAGCACCTCAACATTACCCAGAATTCAAGCATCCAAAACAGCATAACAGCCTTTTACCATTGATCCTAAGACAAGTTAAGTTTTCTAAGCAGTTTTTGTAGACAATATGATATTTAAAGACAGAATACATACTGACATGAAGGCACATTAATAAACAGAATTGCAGATGATTAAACAGGCTCATCTGCCTAGAATAGCCAGTACCACATCCTAATGTGACATTCATGATGTGCTGTGAGGGGACAAACTGGTTCTTAAAGTGTGATAGCTCCAGAAAGTATTGATATCTGCATCACTCAGTGAGGTCCTTCTGAAACAGATACAAGTCCCAACCGATTTGCCAATTCTGAGCCATTAATCCTTCAGTGCTTTTAAGCCTTGTAATGCTGAGGTTTGTCAAGCAATGATCACTGTCAGGTGAAAGTTCCATGAAAAAGCAGGTTTCCAATTATGATTTTATAAGGAAATTGTTCATTTTATTAATTTTTATCAGGAAAGAATATATTAATTTTACATATGCTTTTCAAATAAGGGGTTGTCTGTCTTTTGACTTGATTAGAGCAAATCAGTGAAGTTATGTTAACTAAATTTTGTCAACCACAGCAATGCTTAACTCTTTAAGTGAAAAAGTTTCAAGTAAGAAAAAAATATTCAAAGAACTAAGATATTCTTTTATAAACACTGTTAGTCTAATTGTGACCAATGTATTCTTCTCCAATGGCACTTGGAGATATCAAAACTTTATTTCAATAAAATTGGAAAGATATTCATCCCATCAGCAGATGGATTAAGATACAAGCTCAACTTTGTAAATGACAAGACAGAGAGTAAGTATAGAAATAACTTAAATTTATGAAAATGAGTTTAAAGTATTCAGTATTTCTTCATCTTATTTTTTTAACAAGAGTAATGATTAATTCAAAGTTTTCAACTCTGAAAGCTCTTATGTCAACATTTCCTCATGCTTAGCGGTTTCTTACTAAATCAAAGAACTTTGGAGTGGAAGTAAAGATATTTGAGACACCATAATTCGCTTTTAGATGTAAGAAAGGCACATGTTGGCAAAGATCTTCTGCTAAACACTGAATTCTATCATCGTACTCCAGGGTACCTTCTTGAGTTTGTATACCAGTATAAATTTTAAGACTGATTTTTTCCATCTAACACATTTTCCAAATGTTCTCTATAATTATTACTTTTATAAGACTAAGAGTTCTTAAAGCAGGAACTGTATGATGCTATTTTAATATTTAGCTTCAAGTACATATTAGACTGAATGTTCTTATTCATTCAAAATGGAACTCAGATTTCTACCAGTCTCTTAGTTCTGGTTCCAACCTATCTTGGATTGGGTCCCACATCCATTGTACTCTAGATACCTTAGTTTATTTAAATGCACAACAGAAAGAATAATAGCACCTGTAACCAAAGGTTAGGAGAATATTTAAATGGTTGATACATGTAAATGTCTTAACAAGAACAGGGGACATTCTCCAGATAATAAATGAAAGTTAGATAATAGAACATAGTTGTTACGACCAAGAATTCTAAACCTGCTGCCTGGATCTGAAACCTGATTCAACCATGTGGCTATCTATGCAATTTTGTGTTATTAAACCTGTGTATGACTTAGCATTCAATATATATCAAAGGAAGATACTAACATTCCTACTGCTCAGAAAAAATATGTGCATATATAATTTTATGGATTAGCTATATACCTCAGGGGTTATTCCAGACAACTTTTTGTTGTTAAAAATGAGTGTTTTAGCCGGCGCTGCGGCTCAACAGGCTAATCCTCTGCCTTGTGGCGCCAGCACACCGGGTTCTAGTCCCGGTCAGGGCGCCGGATTCTGTCCCGGTTGCCCCTCTTCCAGGCCAGCTATCTGCTGTGGCCAGGGAAGGCAGTGGAGGATGGCCCAAGTGCTTGGGCCCTGCACCCCATGGGAGACCAGGATAAGTACCTGGCTCCTGCCATCGGATCAGCGCGGTGTGCCGGCCACAGCGCGCTGGCCGCAGCAGCCATTGGAGGGTGAACCAACGGCAAAGGAAGACCTTTCTCTATGTCTCTCTCTCACTGTCCACTCTGCCTGTCAAAAAAAAAAAAATGATTGTTTTTTTCCTTCAAACTCCTATATAATTTTCTATTGCAATACACTGTGATAGAATCTACATGAGCTTTGAAGAATTCTACCTGAAAAAAAAAAAAAAAAAAAAAAAAAAAAAAAACTTTCTTCTTTGCATTCTTTGCATCTTGTTCCCCAAATATTTTAAAAACAGGGATACTTCCTCCATTGCAAGAACAGATGCACTAAGAAGTCACTGCCAAAGTGAAGACTTTGAAAGTACTTGAGTTTCTACCACCCATGTGGGAGCTCTGCATTGAGTTCTGGCTCCTAACTGGGTCTGCCCCAGCTCCTGTTGCTGATATTCACCAAGTGAAACAATGGCTGGAAAGTCTGTCTGTTTCTGTTTCTGTCCTTCAAGTAAATCTCTCCTTCTCTCTGTTAAAAAAAAAGAAAAGAAAAGAAAAGAAAAGAAAAGAAAAGAAAAGAAAAGAAAAGAAAAAAAGAGAGAGGAAAACATGAGTTTAAAAAGTGTTTAGAAATTAATACTTATGGTGATTCCCTTTCTTCAAGTAAACAATCCATCCATAATGCCTCCTGATCACTTTATTCCATGGACTTGTAGGTGTATTTTGTTTCCTAGGCATTTTCCCTCAGACTACAGTGGGAAAGACTCTCTAGCAGTGCAAGTGCACTGTCCTAAAAAAGTTACAGAGGCCACGCAAATCTCCCAGCCAACCAGGCATGTATTTGTTTCAATACACAGGGAGAACTTCTGAATGGGAAGGATAGACCAGCAAAAGATGCAAGTCCTGGGAAGAAAGTGTCACAAAGCTAGCATCTGGCTCCAAACTAAGGGAATCTCCATCATATTCTCCTCTTGTCCAACACCTGAAAACCTGACCCAAATACCCCTATTTTTTCTGCTTTGTTTTTAGAATGATGCCAAATCAGAATTTCTTTCTACAAAAAATGATTCCATTGATATCCTGACTGGGTTGGCCTGTAGTAATTCTCTGATTTTGACAGAATTAGAGTCTAATTTTGCCTGAAAATTTAGACTAGTGCTTCCTCTCTAATGCAACTGTTTTCTTTTTATGAATCTTTAGGTAGAGATATAATTTTTCTTAAAGAATATTTATGTATATATTTAAAAGGCAGGGTGATCTAAAGAAAAGGGCGCACATACACACAGAGACAGAAAAGTGGAGAGAGAGCGAGAGGGAGGTTAGGGGTACTCCAGCCTCTGATTCACTCTGCAAATGCCTGCAACCTCCAGGGCTGGGTAAGGCTGAAGCCAGATGCCTGGAATTCCACCTGAGTGTCCCGTGTGTATGGCAGGGACCCAAGTACTTGAACCTCACGTGTTTGCATCCTGTATATCACTGTAGAGTAGCCAGCATATGAACCAGGCATTCCTATATAGGATGCAAGTGTCCCAAGCTGCAGTATAACCTGCTGCACCACAATACCTGCCCTGGAGTTGGTTCAGAAGTGAATGGCACCTTATTCATGGGAGTACAACCATAACAAGCCAATCTATTGTTTAATAAATGAATTCCTTTCCAAATGCACTCATAAACACACCAGTGGTGTGATGATTCCATAGTGAAAGAGATTGGCAGAGCAAATCAATCAATAATGCCTGGTTGAAAAGCAGGGATGGATTAAAAATGTGTCCTTTAATTACAAAGCAAGGATGAGGTGTTTTTTTTTCCTTTTTTATTTATATAAAGGGAACAAATTTCATGTATTTCATATATGCAGTCTTAAAAGTATAATGATGCTTCCCATACTACCCTCTCTCCCTCCTTCGTTCTTCTTTTCTTATTTTTCTTCTAATTTTTACAATTTCATAGGTTCAATTTATAATCATAAGTAACCCCTCACTAAATAAACAACACAAAGAATTCAACAAATAGTAAGACATGTCTGACTCAATTGTAACTCTGAACCTAACCTGAAACTTGAAATTCTGAATCATCCCTAAGTATCATACCCTATTTTAGTTTTAACACATGGCATAGTCTTGGCAAATGCTGGAGCCCCATTCCATTCATATGCCCCACTACATCTGGGAGGTACTGCAAGCAGTTGTTGCTACCAAGAGATCACATTGAAAGCACCAACAATATCTTTTTTTGATTATAATCAAATGTCCACAAACAAAGTCAGTGACACTGAAATTGCCACATCCAAGTGCTAAATGGCTGCTAAACATCACCTACCTAGTTGTACATTAAAAGCTTATCACTGTTTATCATTAGTGGGATTGCTGGCTCATTTCTGTTTGATTTTCTTTTCACTTTTTTCTATTTGTTTTTAACAAAGTTTTCATTCTTGTTTCCTGTTACGGTGTCTATTGAGCTCAAATGATAAAAATCTAATTTCAATGCAGTTTATATCAAGCAAAATTAAACTGAAAGGTCAAGTGAACACTTTCAATCATTTAGACAACTTTCTTGCATATGAAATATAAGAATATTAGGGTAAATTAATCCTCAAGTGGAATCATCAGTGGACAAACACCTGAACTCTTCAGCATTGGACTGAAATCACTCAATTATTTCATACAGTTTAGAAACCCATTACTAGGGCATTTCCTGAATCTTTTTTCTTTTCTTTCTTGCTTTTATTTTTGCAGTTGATAGAGGAACTTAATGATCCTTACTAATGTGAATCATTGCCATATAGAATTGCATAACCAGCCTCCAGCTGATTTCTCAGTCACTATAATGCTGATCATTTTACTTTGTTTGCTGTCTCCTTTACAGTACATGTGAATAGTTCTCTTATTCCTGTACCATTTCTTGTCTCTTTACTTTTCTAACAAAGTCCAATGAGTAGTACATGAAATAGTGTGTTGAATATTAGCAACATTTTTCATTCATCACTTGTAGAATAGTCGAGGAAAATATCTAACTGACAGCTGACAAAGCTATTCTTGACTTCAGTCCCATGGCACAATGCTAACTGTTGCCGCTTTCCCAGATGTATGTGGATGCTGACTGTGCTAGTTGACATGCTGTTCTTAGCAAAATGGAATGTGTTCAATCAAGCTGGTAAAGCCTGAGTCCATAAATTTATCATGCAAATGTTAGTGGTGAGAAAGGCTTCCCAAAAGAAGCTTATGCAGAGCCAGTCACATTCCGTTCCTATTTACATCCCTACAGTTCATTCAGTAGCACGTTGACCTCAATAGCACTGTGATCAAGTTTCTCACAAACACTGGGAAAATCTCATGCAAAAATGGAAGTAGAATGGAAGACTCTTCCTTTATAAAATGAACTCCTATGCCAATAGAAGCTTTCAGATATAACATGTACTGCCACATTGCTAAAATCATTACTTATGATTTTACTTAATGCCTTTCTGTATTTGGGGGGGTTGGATTTTGTGGAATATATGTTAGGATGTTAGAACACCACTGAATCATAGCAAGAAAAAATTGAATTTCTTAAAAATTTCTATTTGTTAAGAAAAAAGTTGACTGTGATGTTTTCTAACATGGAAATATCTAATATTTGTTTATTTGTAAAACTTCACATAGAGATATAGCAGAGTTGTAGAATATAAAGTCTCATTTTCTATCAATACTGAGAGGCCACCACAAAACACACCAAACGCCTGGGTTAAAGGGAAGGTTTTTTTTTTTTGTCGGGTGAGGGAAACCTGATAGGCTGGAGAGAGAGGGTGAGAGAGGGCAGAAAGGGGAAGAGTGGTCGAGAGAGGTCAAGAGAGCACAGGTGTGGGAAGCAGGTCCTGTCATACTTTTGCAGGAGGTAGGGCTTGGGAGCAGGGAATCTGGTTAGGGTAGGGGTGGAGCTGACGCCTGTAGTTGGGCCATTTGGTCACCTGACTTCTAGCAAGCCAGGCTGGGCTTAGGACTGAAGCTTACTGGGCAAGATGGTGATGGGGTCCAGAACCCAAGATGGCACCTGGGGCTTAATATGGCACCACAGATAAGACCAAACCATTTTACTAACAAATGCTAACCTAGAGAATTCAGTAATGATGAACTACAGAATACCCTGTTTGTCTGAAACCAAATCAAAATAAATGAAATATATAATCTCTGAGCACCACATGTATGATGTCCTGCAAAGTTCTTTTGATTCTTTGAATTAATGAGAAATGGAAAAGTCATTGTCTTTTATGTCTTTTTTTAAAGATTTTATTTATTTATTCAAAAGTCAGAGTTACACAGAGAAGAGAGGCAGAGAGAAAAAGAGAGAAAGAGAGAGAGAGAGAAAGGTAGGTCTTCCACCTGTTGGTTCACTCCCCAGATATCCACAATGGCAGGAGCTGCACCAACCCAAAGCCAAGAGCCAGGAACTTCTTCCAGGTCTCCCACATGGGTGCAGGGGCCTAAGAACTTGGGCCATCTACTCCTGCTTTCCCAAGCCGAAGCGGAGAGCTGGGTCAGAAGAGGAGCAGCCTAGACTAGAACCAGCACCCATATGGGATGCCAGTGCTTCAGGCCAGGGCATTAACCCTCTGTGCCACAGTGCCGGTCCCAAGAGTTTTCATGTCTTTTGTTAATATTCAGATCCTGTACTTATTATGTTTCCAATAGAAGTTAATATTTTTTGAGATCATTCCATTTATCAGATACTATAGCTCTCAAATGCTGTCTTTTCTGCCCTTTGTTAGAATTCTCTGATGTAAGTAATTGCATTCCCATATTTTCTTCTTTCCTAACCATATGACATGATCCTATTCCTGATATTTATCTGAGAAAAATGACAATGTATGTTTAAATGGAAGTCTGTCCTTTATTCTTCATGGAGTTTCTTTAAGATTACAATATTGATGACTATAAATCATATTGTATCAATCTGTTATGGCATTATCCAAATGACAATTCCATCAGTTTTAGTTAAAATTACTAGGTTTATGGAGGAGAAGGGAGATATAATTTTATAGGGGTAACATGAGAAATGTTTTTTGCAGTACTGAAACTGTTTTGTATACTTATTATACAAACTGGTTACATGAATCTATGAATGTGTTATAATTCATACAAATGTTCATCAATCAATAAGTTTTAAAACATTAGTAAAGAAATAAAGATTGAAGGCATAATAAATGCCATAAGTTTCACAGTGACTGGAAATATTTTCCTCAAAATGAGAAGAATTTAGCGAAAATTATAGCCACCTTCAATATTCTGAGGATTTCTTATGACTTGTACACAATTTTCCAAATTAAAAATCTTAGCATACTTATAACCATGACTTGTTCTATAATATCATAGAACAACTCATCTTGGTGTTGCACACCCATTTGTAATTATCCTATTCTTTTCATCCTGATCTATAATCTAATTTTATTAATTTAAAATTCAACCATCTAGGCCAACCACTGTAATCAATACTACACTAATTTTAGTTTATTAAAAGGATCCTTGGTATTGTCGGCCTTTAGCGAGGTCACACAGCAGAGGAAGGAAAGTGGCTCAGTTACTTTTCTCCCTACCCTTGTCTTATAAAACTGCTTCCAGCTACGTTTATTTAGTGAGTGAGAGCTGCCAACACCTTTCAGTTTGGAAATTGGAGATGCTGAATGCTTGGGCACATGGCTCAACATTAGCATTTTAAACTTGGCATACACCTCAGTTTCAGGAAGAAACAGCTGTTTTGCTAAGCATTGGGGAAGAATGATCATTAAAAAAGTTTAAAATAAATGGAAAATGTCATTCTGCCTGATTATTAGAAAGTTTTGTGAAATGTTGGGAGCTTAGGCAAAACCAACCCCTACCTCATTAGAAAATATGTTGAATATATATGAACAGAAAAAAAGTGAGCACGCATATTCTATTGAATATTATATTAAAACAGGTAATTATAATATAAGTGCTAATATTTTCAGTACGATTCCTTTCTGCATTTTAATTCAAACGTGGCAGTCCACTCTGGAGGGTGTGCTGAAAAAGAAACCTGTATCCTGCTATCTGATATACTACTGTGCACCAGTGCTAGTGCCCTCACACTTAGTAATTGCCATCCTAGGGCACCGACTTTAAAATGTTTATTCCCCTTAATGAAATTTCCACATGTAGCAATTATGAAAGAAAAACATCATTGTTCAGTACAATAATAATGATGAAGTATGGAGATAAAGAAATACTATTCTGTTTTACGTCTTTGTTTCTCTCCTCTCTCCTAACTGCTCTCCTTTTCCATTTCTTTCCTTCATTCCTTTATTTCTTTTATGTTTTTAATTTTACTTTACTATAGAGTGGCATGAAAACTTCTGTCCTACAACAATACAAAGAAAAAAGACATAGGAGGAATTAAAAAGTTAAAATGACTGAAAACATCATAAAGATAAGAAATAAAAATGGTGCTGCAAATGTTTCATTTTACTGGGAGTTTGTGGGATGAGAACATACAGGAAACCTTATTTGTAAGTAAGTCAGGGCCAAGCTAACTAAAACCATTCAATTGGTTCCCTTAAGGAAAATGTCTGATGGATTAATGTCTAGTCAGCTCACTGATTATCCCAGTAATGAGCCAGGTAACTGAAAGTTGATCTCCATATCTCCTACAATTTGGGCATAATTTCCTTTTTTTTCAAAGATTTATTTTATTTATTTGAAAGTCAGAGTTACACAGGGAGAGGAGAGGCAGAGTGAGAGAGAGAGTGGTAGGTCTCTCACCTGTTGGTTCACTCCCCAGATGTCTGCAATGGCCGGAGCTGTGCCAATCTGAAGCCAGGAGCCAGGAACTTCTTCCAGGTCTCCCATGTGGGTACAGTGGCCCAAGGACTTGGGCCATCTTCCACTGCTATCCCAGGCCATGGTAGAGAGCTAGATTGGAAGAGGAAAAGACGCCATCAGAACCGACACCCATATGGGATGCTGGCGCTTCAGGCCAGGGCTTTAACCTGCTCTGCCACAGCGCTGGCCCCAAGTTTGAGCATAATTTTCAATGAGTTTTGTATATTGTATGGATTTCTCTATAATTTCCTATTTTGAGTTCTACCAATGAGAAACCCAATTTCTACATCCTTTCATGATAAAAACCTTAAACATATTGAGGATAGAATGCACATTCCTCAAAAAAATCAAGGCAATATATGACAAATATATTTTGTCATATGTTGCCAGTACCTTACTGAATGGAGAAGAGTTGGAAGCATTTCCACTAAGATCTGGAACCAGACAAGATGCCCACTTTTGCCATTGCTATTCAATATACTCTTTTAGATAGAGCCATTAGGCAAGAAAAAGAAATCAAAAGTATATGAATTGAAAAGGAAGAAATAAAATTATCCCTGGGGAACCAAAAGACTACACTGAAAGACTATTGGAATTCATGAAAGAGTTGGGTAAACTTTCAGGATATAAAAATAACAGACAAAAATCAATAGCCTTTGTATACATAGACAATGCCATGACTGAAAAAGAACTTGTAAGAACAGTCTCATTCACAATAGCTACAAAAAATTTAAAAACCTTAGAATAAGTTTAACCGAGGAGGTGAGAGACCTCTGATTAAAATTTTGAGATATTAAAAAAAGAAATAGAAGAAGATTAAAAATGGAAAAGTCTTCCATGTCCATGGATTAGAAAAATTAATATCAAAAAATGTCCATACTACTAAAAGCAATTTACAGATTCAGTGTGAATCCATTCAAAATACCAATGGCAATCTTCTCAGACCTAGAAAAAAAGATGCTAAAATTTGTATAGATAAACAAAAAAAGTGAAAAGATAAAGCAATCTAAGCAATAAGAACAAGCATTGAGGTATCACAATACCAGATTTTAAGACATACTATCAAGTAGTTATAATCAAGACAGCCTGGTACTGGCACAAAAATACACATGCAGACAAATGGAACAGAATAGGATATCCATAAATCAATCAGTCCACACATTTCTTTTATTTTTTGACAGGCAGAGTGGACAGTGAAAGAGAGAGACAGAGAGAAAGGTCTTCCTTTGCCGTTGGTTCACCCTCCAATGGCCGCCATGGCCAGCGCACTGCGGCCGGAGCACCGCTCTGATCCGATGGCAGGAGCCAGATGCTTCTCCTGGTCTCCCATGGGGCACAGGGCCCAAGCACTTGGGCTATCCTCCACTGCACTCCGTGGCCACAGCAGAGAGCTGGCCTGGAAGAGGGGCAACCAGGACAGAATCCAGTGCCCAGACCAGGACTAGAACCCCGTGTGCTGGTGCCGCAAGGTAGACGATTAGCCTAGTGAGCCATGGTGCCTCAATCCACACATTTACAACTAACTAATCTTTGACAAAGGAACTAAAATCATTGCTTGGAGAAATGACAGTCTCCTCAAGTAATGATGCTGGGAAAATTGGATCTCTGTGTGCAGAACTATGAAACAAGACCTCTATCTTACATCTTAATCAAAAAGATTAATGCAAAATGGATCAAGGATCTAAATCTATGACCTGATACTATCAAAAGACCAGAGGAGAACATTGAGGGAACTGTAAAAGGCGTTGGCATAGGCAAAGACTTCTTGGAAAAGACCCAGGAATTATAGGCAATTGAAGCCAAAATTGAAAATGGGATTACGTCAAGCTGAGAAGCTTCTGCATTGCAAAGGAAGCACTCAGCAAAGTGAAGTGCCAACTAACAGAATAGGAGAAAATATTTGCAAACTATGCAACTTATAAAGGATTAATACCTAGAATCTACAAAGAGCTCAAAAATTCAACAACAAAAAACAAAAAACTCCAGTTAAGAAATGGGCAAAGAACTTGAACAGGCATTTTTAAATGAGGAAATTCAAATTGCCAACAATCACATGAAAAAATGCTCAGCATCACTAGCCGTCAGGGAATACAAATCAGAACCACAATGATTTTTCACCTCACCCCAGTTAGAATGGCTCTCATACAAAATTCAACAAACACTAAATGCTGGTGGGGATGTGGGAAAAAGGTACCCTGATTCACTGTTTTTGGTTATATAAACTAGTACAGCCATTGTGGAAGCAGTATAGAGATTCTGCAGATATCTGAAAAATGTCTGCCATATGACCCAGCCATCTAACTCCTGGGAATTTACCCTAACAAAGTGAAACCATCATATGAAAATGTTATCTATAATCACATGTTTCTTGTAGCAAAATTCACAATAGCTAGATATGAAATCAATTCTGATATCCATCAACTGATGACTGAATAAAGAAATTGTACATCTGTGAGTGTGTGTGTGTGTTTATATAGATAGGTAGAATGAAATATTGCTCAGCCATAGAACCAATGAAAACCTGTCTTTTGCAATAAAATGGATGCACCTGGAGACTTAGAGAAATTAGCCAGTTCCAAACAGTCAAATATCTTATTTTTCCTGATCTGTGGTGACTAAGAGCACCAATGTAATGTATATGAGTAAAACTGATATTTTGAGTTGTGATTGTTTATTGCTCTTGTCTCCACTATTGAGGAACAGTGTTTTTTTCTTATTATTATTTGTCTATCTTTACTTTGTGTAGGGTTAATATTATAAGTATAAAATAAAGTGAAAGATGATCATGGTAAAAATTTTGAAAAAATAAGAAATGAAGGAAGAGGAAAGTTGTGAGCATATGTGGGAAATATAATTCATTATGCTCTTATATCTGTATATCTGAACTGCATGAAGTTTGTTCACCTTAAAATAATTTTGAAAATATAAAAATTTAAAATTCTGTTTTAGATGGAAATACCTAATTATTTTCATCAGTGAATCTGACCCTGTTCTAGCTTACCTTGTACACTTATCCCTTCACCAGCTTTATTTTATTTATATTCTTTTGAGATCTTCAAACATTATTGAGATCTTACATTAAAACTAAGAGAACAAAATTTTAATTCTTTTTCAGAAATCAGTACATTTTTACTCTCAGAAAGAATGAATGAGTGTCAGTTCAGTAGGCCAAGTTTAATTAACCGGCATGTTTATCGTAAGTAACCTAATTTCCCACAAAATGAATGGACATATATTTGAAATATCAGCTCAGAATATACTCAGTTTCAAGTATTTTTAGTACTTTTTGTTTTAGTTTTATTTTCATAAACGATAGAACACTAGTGTTTACATATCAGATAGATTGTCAATATCCCTCAAATTTACTCAATAATTTGGAAAATTTATCATAGCCCTAGATAATTATTTTTAAGAAAAATGAATGCTCCTTAATATCACATCAAATGAGAGCATTCTAAGGATAAAATATACATATCGGCAACAGATTCACTGGCAAAAAATATTCCACTGCAAAGACTTCAGTAGAAAATATAATTTTATATATGTCTTTCTTGGATATTCTGTTACAATAAAACAGTTATATTTTCATCACATAAGATTGTGTTATTCTAAAAACAATAAAAATCTAGTATACATTTGATTTTTTTCTTTTTATTCTATTTGGTAAAATGTTAACATAAGGAGTGAATCTTCTTCTTCATTCCTTTTTAGGTAAAAAATCCAATCAGTGTACCTGCCATAGACAACTCATCAAATCTTACCTTATATCTTCGATATAAATTATTTCACCAAAAATATAAATGCGAAAAACAAGAGGCAAGGATTTCTAAAAACAATGTTTGTCAGGATTTCTGTTGAAAGGAAGTTACTCTAGTTTTTCCCCTTGTATATACAAACTCAATACATAGCAGTAGTTATTGTATTCGTATAATTTTTCATAAAGAACATCTCTGACTCCCTAATGGGAACACGATCTCCTTTTCCCTCACCTCCTGGTATTTGTGTAAACTCTGACCTCTTGTTTTGTTCTTTGAGAAACCACTTGAGTGTTAATACATGTTTAAAGTCAGAATTTTCAGTTTTAATTTCATCTGTATTGCCAATATGTTCCAATTAAGAGAATAATTTTATGATTTAGTAGTTGTTCAGTTTCTTTATTTTCTGTGGTAGATTAAAAATAATTATGAACTATAATATTTCCATGAATTCCAATGTTTTACATTATAAACATTCATATTAGTGAAAACACTAAAACTGGTTAATTTCACACGGCCACTTACTAGGATAGGATCAGGCTGAGCACAATTCAATCAGTCATCAATGTGAAGGATTTGTAGACTATTCAGTTAGTTCCACCTGCTGATATGATCAGCAAAACTTCCAAGTATGAGCAAGTTCTTTCAAGAAAATTATCTCCAGTGTACTTAAGACCACTTATTCACTTACGCTGCTAAAGCTTTAGACTTCAAGTCTGTAAGAGAAAAAGCATACCTTGTTATTATTACTATTACACGTATGAACATATATACATATAATCCTTCTCTCTCTCTCTCCCTCTCTCTCTCACACTGTCTCTCTCTCACCCCCGACTCTATTTCTATCTCTATTTTTCTCTCCATATATACACTTTCCAAGCCATTTCCTTAAAATGTGTTACGGTATCTCTTGGGAATAAGATTTTTGATTTTTTTATTCAGTTCAGAATAAAAATCCTGAAGTGGTAGTTACACAAATTTATCAACAGTTAATGATATTTCCAACATTTCAAGGTTGTCTTTCCATTATGAACTTTCCTTAATATAGGTGTAATGACATAAAATTCTGACCTTGGTCTTTATCATTAAACAAAAGAAGTATTCCATGATAGTATGATATAATAAACCCAAATATGTTTATTACAATTAGAAAAATAAAGGCTATGCATTCACACAGTATCTCACACTACATGTTATACAAAGAATAAAATGCACATATTTTAACTGAATGTGTTTCAAAAAGTGTTCCATAAATTTGACTATCTCATTTTCATCTATTTCTACTACAAATTTATGCTATTTAAATAATTTCTGCAAATCCATATAATGTTACAAACTTTGCTGTAAAATTGGCATGGATGAGTGCCATCGAAACTGTATTATGATTTCAGATTTAATATTTGTAGCAACATGTAAAATAAATGAATTTTATTGTATAAAACAATTAATTTCTCTTCACGGATATTTATGTATGAAATTAAATATTTCATACATTCATTAATTTTATAAATTTAGAAACCAGCCACTCTGAGATGCACTAATCAGCTTTTCCATTTGCTTGAAAGCTAATTCTTTAATGGACAGTAATAATTTTCTCTGCCTAATGAGTCACCATGCATGCCATGCATATTGAGTACATAAGATGGTCTTTTTTATTTTTCATCATCACTAGCAATATTGGATTGCATCTTTCAGTAAGAAATTTGTTCCTTTGATTTATACATTTCATTTCACTCCTTCCCTTTTTTAACTAGGTTATCAAGCATTAACGTAATTTCACCTTTTGTAAGGACAGCCATCTCTTCATGCATTCCCGTTCTTCTGAAAGAGCCTTAGTTTATTATTTATCAATTCTCATTATAAGACTGCAAAAGTCATAGAAATGGAACTACTTTCTTGAGACAGAAGATCATGATGACACTTACTGTTAATGGCTTTTGTAGATGGATGCAATAAAGCAAAGTTAAGTCACTGCAAATATTAAGACTAGTGCATTTGGGGCTGGCATGTGGCAGAACATGTAAAGCTACCACCTGCAGCGCCGGTATCCCATATGGGTGCTAGTTAGAGTCTCAGTTGCTTCACTTCCTATCTAGCTCTGCTATGGCCTGGGAAAGCAGTGGAGGATGGCCTAAGTCCTTGGGCCCCTGCACCCACGTGGGAGACCCGGAAGAAGCTCCTGGTTCCTGGCTTCAGATCTGCGCAGCCCTTGCCTTTTGGGGAGTGAAGCAGCAGATGGAAGACCTCTCTCTCTCTCTGCCTCTCTGTAACTCTGCTTTTTTAAATGTATTAAATAAATAGAAAAGAGTATTGCATGTACTTTTTGGTGTGCCAGTACATTCAATAGTTTTACAAGTGAGAATTGAAGCCATTGCAATTTTATTGGGAAAACAATGAGACCAGAAAATATGAAAGTAACTATATTTTTAAATTGTAATGTGTTCCTATATTCAGTCTTTCTATAGGAAACACTGAAGAAGTATATTCTCAAGAGAAAACCAAAAACGTTATCACTTAGGGAAAATTTCATTCCTAAGGACCACATGTAAAGCATTCCAATACAAAATTAATATGAGTATATTATAAAAACTACACTTGTGCACAAATACAAGCTTTTCACTGCATATTGAAAGGTTTAAATGTATCATCTAATCATAATTTAATATGATTATTTAGTTGATGTTAATTACATCCATATCACCATCTTCCCTGAGGTTAAGCATTAGGGAGGAAACAAAAGGGAAGGGGATCATTTTTTTTTTTTTTTTCAAAACAATGCAAGTCTTTAAAAGCAGCAAGTAGATTTGTTATTTCCGGGGCATGTTGCAAGTCAATGAAAAATTTGAGTTGAGAGTTACAGGAAGCTGAAACAGATTATTTGCCAATATCTAAAAACAATTTGTCACTCCAGAAGTTGTAGTAATTAACCATTTTCAGCCTTTGTTTGGTCTCAAAATGGACATAGTTGTCAAAAAATTCTATTTCCTACTACTTTAGTTATTTTTTTAATCTGGGCCACTACATAAAGTCATTGCATTTTAAGGAATCGTTACAGCTATTATGTGTAATTTTGTATATTATAGCAAATTCTCTCTTAAAAATAACTGCAGATTGAGGAACTGCTGTTGTGATATTAGGGATGAAGGCATAGCTTGTGATAGCTGCATTTATTTCAGAGTCCTAGTTCAAGTCTTGAATTAACTTCCTGCAAATGTGCCTGGGAAGGCAGTAGAAAATGACCCAAGTACCTGGACTCTGGCCATCAGTGTGGGAAACCTGAATGGATTTCCTGGCTCCTGACAACCTGTTCTACAACTGGCCTTTGCGGTTATTAGGGGAGTGGACCAATGGATTAAAGATACGTCTCTCACTCTGTCTCTCCCTCTATCTCTGTCATTCTGCTTTTCAAATCAATCAATAAAAAATCATATTGAAACAGTTACCAACTTGGGAAACAATTTATCGCTTTGTAGCCAATATATAAGGTGTATCACATAATCTCGTTAGAGCCTTGTTGATAATCAATACTTGGCTTTTTGACACTAATTTATTCTGAATCATTGACAAAAGAGTAATTACTCTATTCACAGCATTAATATTTGACTTTTTAGAAGAACATCACCCCTTTCTTGAATTTCAGTAACGCTATAAGGTCCAGGAAATTTTTGGTTCGTCATGAATTATTCTCACTATATATATGCACGTCATTCCATAGATGTCTGTGTGATTAGAAGGACTGCTAACTTTGAATTTGCCACAAAAATATTTTTATTTGTTCCTCGTAACACCTTCATACACTACACACTAAAATCTTTCTCTCAATGGTATTGCAATTTCCCCACAAAACATATTCATTAATAAATTAACACTGACTAAGACCTTTTCCATAACAATTTCATATCCTCTAGCTTTCAACTTCCTATCTCCCACAGAACAATTTTGTGTGTAGGAGTTGGGGAAGGAAGTGATAATGTCAGCCTTTAAATACACAATTTTGTGTTTCAATTTCTGTAGTTCCTGACATATGTCTATTACTTGAAAGGAAAATTTTCCTCAATATGCCTCTGTCTTTCCTAATTGGACATTTTTAATCCAGCTCCAATAGTTGTGTTTTTCCATAAAGAAACACTTCCCACTTTAGCACTTACCACAATTTTAGCTGTGCTTCTACACATTCTTAGCCTTTTGAAAAATAGTTTTGAAAAACTTAGAATACACTTGTTTTAAATGATGAACAAGAAAAAAAATTCTACCACAATGTGAGTCTAAACATTAATATGAATCAGAAATTAGTCCTTTTAAGACATGCTGTATAGAAAATGAATTTAACAATATATAAATTAATTTAAAATTGTAATTATAGCTTTCCAATATGTGTTTGTTGATATTTCATGAAACATTCTTCTCATTTAATGTGTTCACAGAGATAAATACAATTGTAACACATGTTTGAAATTATTAACCCTTGTTCCTTAGTTCCACAGTATTCATAAACTAAGACCAGACTTCAGTCAACTGCTTGTCTTCGCAAATCCAGTTTCATTGGAACAATGCCTCACCTTTCCTTTACCTATTGTTGGTGCGTGCTTTTTCAGATACAAGAGTGGACACCACATGGTCTCCAAAATCTAAAATAGTTACTGTATGGTTCCTGAAGAAAAAGTTTACTAGGATTAACAAAATAAAAATCTTTCTTGATGGCATTTTCTGTAATAATTTATATTATTATATGGGTTGATTTTCTAAGCCTTGCACATTAGAACTAATTTCTGCTAATGTGATTCTAGGAGAATCTCTAAGGGTTTCAATTTGACCAGTGCCCCCTCTTTAGGAACTCTCATTGTCCAAACACTGATATCTTCCCCTTGAGATTCTAGTAATAATCATCCTGCAAACTGCACAACGTGACACTAACTGTGTGCAGCCAGAAGAGCAAAAGCAGTTTCTCAAGTAGGTCAATGGGATATGCGACTTGTTTACTATCTATGAGTGCTTGGCCGTAAAGTGATGCATACTTGAAGGATTTGGCCCTCAAGTCAAGGCTACAATATTAAACCACATATGACAGTGAACAAATGGAAAGAAAATTTGCAGATTTAATTTTTTTTAACTTATTTGACAGGCAGAGTTAGACAGTGAGAGAGACAGAGAGAAAGGTCTTCCTTTCATTGGTTCACCCCCTCCCCCAAATGGCCGCTATGGCCAGCGCTGTGCCAATCTGAAGCCAGGAGCCAAGTGCTTCCTCCTGGTCTTCCATGCAGGTGCAGGTGCCCAAGCACTTTGGCCATCCTCCACTGCCTTCCCGGGCCACAGCAGAGAGCTGTACTGGAAGAGGAGCAGCCGGGACTAGAACCCGGCGCCCATATGGGATGCTGGCACCACAGGCGGAGGATTAACCAAGTGAGACACAGCACCAGGTCCTGCAGATTTAATTTTTAAAAAGGTACAAATGAAAAGAACCTACAGAAGCAGACAAAAGAGATGCTAGAACAAAAGAAAGATTTGGCCTTTATTCTGAAAAATTAGTTTCAAATTCTCATGGCACCAATCTATTATATTCAAAAGCAGTTGGAAATACAACTATTACAATATAAGGGATGTGACTAAAAATAAAAGAATTAGGTAAAAAGAACAGTTTTGATATATTATGGAAAAAAATGTGAAGTAAATAATCTTAAGAAATTTAGGGAGAGGGGACGGCTCTGTGGCATAGAGGGTAAAGCCTCAACCTGCAGTGCCGGCATCCCATATGGGCACCAGTTCAAGTCCCAGTTGCTCCACTTCTGATCCAACTCTCTGCTATGGCCTGGAAAAGCAGTAGAAGATGGCCCAAGTCCTTGGACCCTGCACCTGCATGGGAGACCTGGAAGAAGCTCCTGGCGCTTGGCATCAGATAGCCTGGTTCCAGTTATTGCAACCATCTGGGGAGTGAATCAAAAGATGGGAGACTCTCTTTCTCTCTCTCTCTCTCTCTCTCTCTCTGTGTGTATATATGTTTTTCAAATAAATAAATGCAAATCTTAAAAAAAAAAAACAAAGAAACTTAGGGAGATAAAGCCAAGATGATACAAGAAAAATGAGAGATAAATTTTCAAAAATTTATGCCATTGGGGCTACAAGTTGGCTTGATAGGGAAAAGACATGCTGATTTTGTCCATGGGAAGATAACAAAAGAAAAGTGGGGTCCGGGACTGTGGCATAAGGGGGTAAAGCCAACACCTTCAGTGCCAGCATTTCATTTGGGTGCCGGTTCTAGTTCCGGCTGCTCCACTTCCAATCCAGCTCTCTGCTGTGGCCTGGGAAAGCAGAGGAAGATGGCCCAAGTGCTTGGGCCCCTACACCCGTGTGGGCAACCAGGAGGAAACTCCTGGCTCCTGGTTCCTGGCTTCGGATAATTTACCTCACCCATTACAGCCATTTGGGGAGTGAACCAGTGGATGGAGGACCTCTCTCTCTTTCTCTCTCTCTCTGCCTCTCTAATAAATAAATAAATCTTAAAAACAGAAAAGACAAAAAAAACAGGTGAAGAAAGTGTACACCCAGGGGAGAATTAGAACAAAGTTGGCAGTGAATTCTACAGAAGGAAGAGCTACACCACAGAACAGTGTGGATGGTAAAAATCATGCAGCAGTGAGCAGGGGCACCACCAGGTTTTTCTGCAGCTGAGTACTGGAGGAGACGGCATCTGCTTGGAGAGAGGTGGGAAGAAACTATGGCAGCTCATATCACTAGTGACACTGTGTGAGGGAGAACCTTGCAGAGCACACTGATTTTGAGACTTGTCTGGAGTGCAAGCTGGGGAGGAGGGCAGGGTGCCCACCCAACCCCATGAAGGGATAGCATCTTTCTTCTCCCCACCCCACAATGTCACCTAGTGACCAGCAAGGAGCAAGTGTCATCTTAACTCTAGTAGAGGCTGTAGTAGCTAAGGGATTTTATTACAGGAATAATTCCATGGTCCCCATTGACTTTTAGCTTGGCCTAAGAGAAGACAGGGGGCTGGGCACTACTTGGGACTCTGAAGTGCTCCCCTCCACCCACTCTATCACAAGCACCCAGACTCAAACTTCCAAGGCAGAGCATCACACACAGCTGGCTCCAGGAACACCTCTGCTCTCTCCATGGATGAGGCTGGCTTGCAGGCCTGAGAGTGGACCCCTTGCTTCTTGTGGCTGTGGGAATCTTGTACACTATGACTCTGGGAATTCCGTGACTGTGTGATAGGGCACAGAGTGTAACCGAGTCTCTGGGAAACCACTGTGTCTGTCTTTAGAGGCTCAGAACTCCCTGAGTGCTGGGTTGGCCATTGCAGAGGGTTCCATGCTCACACTAAGGACTGCACAAATGCATTGAGTGGCTCACGAACCTGCATGGGTGAGGTGGGCAGCCACTGTGGGCTAACCCTGGATACTGATCACCTTGGAAGAGACGAGGCAAAGCTGTGATCATATACTTCATCCCTGTTGACAATAGAAGAGATATACCACTCTCAAATTTAGTGTCACCCTGAGCTCTTGCCCCACACTTGAGCACTGACCAGAGCGCCCTAGCCCCACCTTGCTCAAACCTTTGAATATTCACTGAAGGAGCAGATACTCTACTAAGTCGCAGAGACATGTTTCAAAGACAAAAGTCTTCAGAGGAGACAATCAGCAAGTGTTTCCACAAATGCTTAAAAATAAATGCAGAAATACAAGAAATGTGAACCAGGAAGACAATATGATTCCCCAAAAGGAGCATAACACCACTTCAATATCAGAATGTCAAGACAAGGATGTGATGAACTGTCTGAAAAGAAATTCAAAATGATGATCATAAGATTACTCAAAAACAGTGAGAAACATATGTACGAGGTAAAATAATCCATTCAGGACATGGATGAGAAATTGTTCTTGGATATAGAGATATTGAAGAGAAATCAACCTGAAATATTAGAATTGAATAATTCAATATGTTTATTAGAAAACTGCAATGGAGGGGCTGGCGCTGTGGTACAGCAGGTTAAAGCCCTGGCCTGAATCTTAAAAAAAAATGTAATGGAAAGCCATAACATGAGACGTAGTGAGGCATAAGAAAGAATTTCTAAGCTAGAATAGAAGACAAACCCTTGGAAATATCTTAGACAAAAAATAGTAAAATAAGAAAAAACTCAAAACAGTGTTTAAGACTTCTAGGATACCCTAATGAACAAACATGCACATCTTAGAAGTTCCTGAAAGTGTAGAAAGACATAATTGATTAGAAGATCTATTTGGTGAAATAACAGAAAACTTCCCAAATTTGGAGAAAGATGGGGACATTCAAGTACAGGAAACACATAGAACTTCTAATAGAAGATAAGAAAATATCTTCATAATAACATATTGTAATTAAACTTGCAAAAGTAAAGCATGAAGAAAAGGTTCTAAATAGCGCACAAGAGAAACACCCAATTACCTTCATAGAATCCCCAATTAGACTAATAACTGATTTGTTGTCAGAAACCCTACATATCAAGAGAGAATGGAGATACATAGCTCAAGTCCTAAAAGAAAAAAAAAAATCCTGCCAACAGAAAATACTGTACCCAGGGAAGTTCTCATTTATAAATAAATTGAAATAATTACCCTCTGAAACAAACAGAAATTGAATTGAATTTTTCACCATTCATCCAACCTTCCAAAGGATATTTACGGGAGATAAACACAGAAACAGAGAATGATAGTCATCATTATGAAAAAATGTGAAGGCAGAAAATCTCCCAATGAAAGTATAAAAGAAATCCAAAAGAAGCAATAAAAATATTTATGGAAAAATGGCAGGGCCAAGCATTACTAATCAACAGTAACCTTGAATTTAGTAACCTAAATCTGAAAATTAATAGATACATGTTGACTGAATGAGTTGAAAAACAAAACCCATCTATTTGTTGCTACAAGAAACACACTTCACCAACAAAGATACACATAGATTGAAAGTGAAAGGATTGGGAAAAAGTTATTCCATGCTAACGGAGAGCAAAAATAAACAAGTGTCCTATTATAGGACAAACTAGACTTTAACACAAAAATTGTTAAAGAGACAAGGTTCTTAGGTAATGATTAAGGGGTCAATTCAACAGGAAGATGTGTCGATAGTAACTGTACATACACCAAATGCCAGGCCACCTGCGTATAACAAACAAATGTTAGTTGATCAAAAGGGAGACAGAGGCTCCAACACAATAATAACTGGGGACTTCAACACTCCACTTTCCTCAAGGGACAGATTGACTAGACAAAAATCAGCAACTAAGCAACAGACTAATTGACACTATGGACACAATGGACCTAACTGATAGCTACAGAACATTTCATCCCACAGCTACAGAACACACATGCTTTTCATCAGCACATGGAACTTTCTTTATGTTAGATCATATACTAGGCCATAACACAAGTCTCAGCAAATTCAAAAATATTTGAAACCATATCATTTATTTTTTCTGACCACAATGGAATGAAGCTGGAAATTAAAAAAATAAGAATCTCCAGGGGCCGGTGCTGTGGTGCAGTGGTTAAAAGCCCTGGCCTGAAGCGCCAGCATCCCATGTGGGTGCCAGTTCTAGTCCCAACTGCTCTTCTTCTGATCCAGATCTCTGCTATGGCCTAGGAAAGCAGCAGATGATCGCCCAAGCTTTGGCCCTTGCACCCACATGGGAGACCGGAAGAAGCTACTGGCTCCTGGCTTTGGATCGGCGCAGTTCCAGCCATTGTGGCCATCTGGGAAGTGAACCAGCAGATGGAAGACTTCCC
The DNA here is from genome assembly GCF_964237555.1 of Oryctolagus cuniculus. Classification (NCBI taxonomy): domain Eukaryota; kingdom Metazoa; phylum Chordata; class Mammalia; order Lagomorpha; family Leporidae; genus Oryctolagus; species Oryctolagus cuniculus. Next base: position 104,980,648 of record NC_091439.1, read on the forward strand.
TCTCTGACTCTACCTCTCTGTAACTCTGCCTTTCAGGTAATAAATAAAATAAATCTTTTGAAAAAAAAAAAAAAGAATCTCTAGAACATATGCTAACACATGGAGGCTAAGCAACACTCTACTGAAAGAGCAGTGGATCATAGAAGATATCAAAAGGGAAATAAAAAAAATCCTAAAAATTAATGAGATGACAACAAACTTGTCAAAAATTATGGGATATAGCCAAAACAGTATCAAGAGGGAAGTAAATAACAATTATTACCTACATCAAGGAATTGTATCAAGTAAAGGCATTAACTAAATGATGTAGGGATGCATCTCTAGGACTGAGAAAAACAAGAAAAACATGAAAAACCAAACCAAAAATTATGGGAGGAAAAATAAAGTTACAGAAGAAATTAAAAAATTAAAACAAAAATATACAAAATATCAATGAAATTAAGAGTTGATTTTTGAAAAAATCAACTAAATCAACATCATTAGCCCAACCATCCAGAAAAAAAATGAGAGAAGACCCAAATCAATAAAATCAGACATGAAAAAAGAGATCTTAGAACGAATACCACAGAAATAAAAAATAATCATCAGGAATTTATTCAAATAGCTATATGGCAACGGATTAGAAAGTCCAGAAAAAATGGATAGATTTCTGGACACAAAAAATCTATTGAAATTAAGTTATTTTTATTTTTTTAAAGATTTATTTATTTATTTATTTATTTGAAAGTCTGAGAGAAAGTTACACAGAGAGAGGAAAAGCAGAGAAAGAGAGAGAGGGTCTTCCATCCTCCGGTTCACTCCCCAAATGGCCACAATGGCCAGAGCTGCACTGATCTGAAGCCAGGGACCAGGAGCTTCTTCCAGTTCTCTTACATGGGTGCAGGGGCCCATGTGCTTTGGCGATCATCTACTGCTTTCCCAGGCCACAGTAGAGAACTGGATTGGAAGTGAGGCAACAGGGACTCAAATTGGCACCCATACGGAATGCTAGCACTGCAGGTAGTGGCTTTACCTGCTATACCACAGAACCAGCCCTGAAATTAAGTTAGTTATGAAAATAGAAAACCTAATAGAACAATAACCAAGATGGAGATTGAATCAGCAATAAAGACCCTCCCAATGCATCCACTGCTGAATTCTACCAGATTTTTAAAGAAGAATTAATTACAATACTTCCCAAACAATCCCTGATGAACATAGCTGCAAAAACCCTTTATAAAATACTAGCTAATAGAATTCAACAACATGGCCAGCGCCATGGCTCAATAGGCTAATCCTCCACCTGCGGCACCAGCACTCCAGGTTCTAGTCCCAGTTGGGGTGCCGGAATCTGTTCTAGTTGCCCCTCTTCCAGGCCAGCTCTCTGCTATGACCCAGGAGTGCAGTGGAGGATGGCCCAAGTCCTTGGGCCCTGCACCCGCATGGGAGACCAGGAGTAGTACCTGGCTCCTGGCTTCAGATCAGTGCGATGTGCCGGCTGCATTGTGCTGGCTGTGGCGGCCATTGGATGGTGAACCAACGGCAAAAGGAAGACCTTTCTCTCTGTCTCTCTCACTGTCCACTCTACCTGTCAAAAAAAAAAAAAAAGAATTCAACAACACATCAGAAGGATCATTCACCAGGACCAAGCAGGATTTACCCCTGGAATGCAGGGATGGTTCAACATATGCAAATCAATAAATATGATACGTCACATTAAAAATTGAAGAACAGAAACCACTTGATTTTCTTAATAGATGCAGAAAAAGCATTTGATAAAATGAAACATCTTTTCATGATAAACACCTTAGGTTATTTATGATTTTATTTGGTAAACTTATCAGGTGAAGTATTAAGCCTTTTCACTGCAATGTAAGTTTAAAAATATGTTATCTCAAAAACTAAAAAAAATAGAAAGTAAAAATATGGAAAGAAGGAAGATAGGAATGAGGAAGGAAGGGAATCTCACTATATTCTTAAACCTGTGTGTACAAATCCTATTTTATCTATCAAAATTAATAAAAATAAAAATGAATTTAAAAGAGAAATTAATGCTGGATTTTCAGAGTTAGCACAATTTTAATTAAAATATTCTATGAGAAAAAAGCATACACAAGTCAGGTATAAAAGGAACGTTTTTCGGGGCTGGTGCTATGCCATTCTAGGTTAAGCCTCCACCTGCAGTACCAAAATCCCATATGGCTTTGAGTACCAGCAGCTCGACTTCTGATCCATCTTTCTGCTGATGCACTGGGAAAATAACAGAAGATGGCCCAGGTGCTTGGGCTCCAGGACCCACATGGGAGACCCAGAGGAAGCTCCTGCCTCCTGACTTCAGCTTTTCAGGCCATTTGACAAGTGAACCAGCAGGATAGAAACACTCTCTCTGTCTCTCTCTGTCTCTTTCTCTGTCCCTCTGTCTCTCACACACATTCTCTCTTTCATTTTTTCTCTCTCATTCTCTCTCTAATAAATAAATGAATAAATCCTCAGAAAAGAAGGAGCATTCCTAAACAAACTCAAGGCAATATATGACAACCACAGCCAGCATCATATTGAATATGGAAAGACAGGAAGCATTTCCACTAAGATCTAGAAATAGACAAGGATGCCCACTTTCACCATTGCTATTCAATATAGTCTTGGAAATATAGCCAGAGCCATTAGGCAAGACAAAGAAATCAACAGGATTCAAATTGGAAATAAGGAAGTCAAATTATCCCTGTTTGCAGAAGATGTGATGCCCCTTTCAGAGGAAACAGGAGACTCCTGGAACTAATAAGAGAGTTTGGTAGTGTTGAAGAATATAAAATCAACACACAAAAATAAATGCCTTTATATACACAAACATTGACAAAGATGACAAAGAACTTGAAAGATTAGTGCCATTCACAAAAGCTACAAAAAATTTAAATATCTGGAAGAAATTTAACCAAGAATGTGAAAGTTATGTACAATGAAGATCATGAAACATTTAAAAAGTAATGGAAGAAGACACACAAAAGGAATGGAAAAGTCTTCCATATTCATGGATGGGAGGAGTTAATATCATCAAACTGTCCATAACACCGAAAGTGATTTGTAGATTCAATGCAATCCCAATCAAAATTCCAAGGACATTCTTTCAGCTCTAGAAAACTTGTGCTAACATTAATACAGAAACACAAGAGACCCTGTAAAGCTAAAGAAATCTTAAGCAATTAAAAAAAAAAAAACTGGAGGCATCACAATACCAGATTTCAATATATAGCCGAAATAACCTGGTACTGGGACTAAAATATGCATGTGGGATAGAATAGAATATTCCAGAAATATGAAGTGGGATAGAATAGAAACTCTAGAAATTAATCCACATACCAATAACTGACTAATCTTTGACATACAAGTTAGATTCAATCCCTGGAGAAAGGACTATCTCTTCAACAAATGGTTCTGGGAAAAATGGATCTTTGCATACAGAAGTATGAAACAAGACCTCTACTTTACATCTCATACAAAAAAAAAAAAATGGATCAAGGATCTAAATCCATGACCTGGTACCATCAAATTACAAAATGAAAACACTGGGGAAATTGCAAGATGTTGGCAAAAATTTCTTGGAAAATACCCCAGAGGCATAAGCAATAAAAGCAAAAATAGACAAATGGGATTACATCAAGCTAAGAAGCTTGTACACTACTCAGCAAAATGATGAGGCAACACACAGAATGAAAACAAATATTTGCAAACATACAACTGATAAAGGATTGATATCTAGAAGCCATAAAGTGCTCAAGAAACGCAAAAGCAACAAAACAAACAATCTAGGGAAGAAGTGGGCAAAGGACGTGAATAGCATTTTTCAAAGGATGAAATTCAAATGGCCAACGAACACATGAAAAAAGGTTCAGGACCACTAGCCATCAGAAAATGCAAAAAAAAAACAAAAACACAATAATGTTTCATCACACCTCAATTACAATGGCTATCATGCAAAAAAAAAAAAGGAAGAAAAACAACAAATGCTCAAAGATGTGGAGGAAAAGTTATAAACACACTGTTGGTAGGAATGTAACCTAGTACAGCTATAGTGTAAGACTTACGAGATTCCTCAGAGATCTGAAAGTAGACCTACCATAGGTCCCAGCCACACTTGAACATTACCCAAATGAAATGCAATCCACATATGACATAGTTATGTGTAGTCCCATGTTTATTTCTGCTCAATTTATAATAGCTAAGATATGAAATAAACCCAGATCTCATCAATCCAGATGACTAGATAAAGAAAATATGGTATACAAACACTGTGGAATACTACTTATCCATAACAAACAATGAAAGCCTGTCTTTTGCAACTAAATGCATTCAATTAGAAACTAATAAACTTAGTGAAATAAGACAGTCTCAAAAGATAGATATCACATGTTTTCTCTGATATGTGGCAGTCAATATGGTATGCAAAATTGTATGGGAATGGAATGGAAAATTTGTAATTTGATTGTCATTGTTTATACTCCTGTAGTACTGTGCTCTTCCTACTTTTTAATTATTGAATAGTATGTTTAGTGATTAACTAAGGCTGTGATTTTAGAGTGGATTAAGATAATGTCTTGGCAAAAAATAATTAAAAGAAAGGATGGAGACAAGAATGAAAGGAAGATTGAGTGAGGGAAAAGGGGAGGGAAAGAAGTATTGTTACTTTTTGAGATCTGTATCTATGACATATATTAAATCTATTTCTTCATATTAATAAAAATAAACAAAAACAAATAAATAAAAAGTATGTTCTCATCAATGTACAATAAACATAATATTTATTTAGCATACTGGAAATGTGTTATAGCTGAGAGGGGTAATGGATGAAGGAAATGGGGTCAGAGTGTGGAACCAACCAAGGCAAAAATTGATTCGGAATCCTAGGATTTTTGATATTTGTTTTTAAAACAGCAACAGACTATTACATTTGAGCATGAGAATGCAGGACTGCATGAAGGAAAACACTAGTTTTCAAAAAAAAAAAATCATGGAAAATGCATCCTACCCAAAAAAGCTATGCATAGAATTAAAATCATTGTTTTGTATCATAATAAAATTGTCATTCAATTCCATCTTTCAAGAATTTGAGGTGCTCTTGCATATATTATAAGAGAATTCATCAGAATACTTAGTGTTGAAGGGTTTGAAAAAAGAAAGAAATTAAGGGGGCATATAAACATATGGTTAACTATTGATAAGATGCCAATGAAATGCCTGTTTCCCATGTCAGGTACCTAAGTTTGTTACCTGAATATGCCTCTAGATTACAACATTCTGCTAATGCAGTTAGCAAGTAAAGCCACCTCTGGGGTGCCAGCATCCCATATGGGAACTGGTTTGAATCAAGAAGCAACTGGTGATGGTTCAAGAGACTGGTTTCCTGTCACCAACATGAGAGTCCTGGTTTGAGTTCCTGAGTCCCTGCTTCAGTCTGGCCTCATCATGCCTTTTGTAGACATTTGTGGGAGTGAATCAGAGAATGGGAAAACTGTCTCTTTGTCTCTGTCGCCCTCTCTCTCTCAAAAAATAGATAAATAAATAAAACTTTTTTGGGCGCTAGTACTGTGGCATAGCAGGGTCGAGCCCAGCTGCTCCACTTCCGATCCAGATCTCTGCTACAGCATGGGAAAGCAGTGGGAGATGGCCCAAGTGATTGGATCTCTGCACCCACATAAGAGACTCAGAGGAAGCTCCTGCCTCCTGGCTTTGGATCTGCCCAGGTCTGGCAGTTGCAGCCATCTGGGGAATGAACAAGCAGAAAGAAGATCTCTCTCTCTGTCTGCCTCTGCCTCTATGTAATTCTACCTTTCAAATAAATAAGTAAATCTTTAAAAAAATGAAACTTTAAAAAACACACAATTATTCTTAGGTATTTAAACTTAACTGAAAAGTGATCCCTGTTAAATATAAGAGTGGGAATAAGAGAGGGAAGAGATGTACAGTTCGGCACATGCTCAACTGGAATTGCCACAAACAGAAGAGTTAGAAATGTGCCAGGGGAATCCAATTCAATCCCATCAAAGTGGCATGTACCAATGCCATCTCACTAGTCAAAATGATCAGTTTCAGTTCATAATTGATCATAATGATAGGATTAAGAGTCAAAGGGATCACATAAACAAGAATAGTGTCTGCTAATACTAACTGATAGAATTAAAAAGGGAGAGAATGATCCAATATGGGAAGTGGGATACACAGCAGACTCATAGAATGGCAGATGTCCTAAACAGCACTCTGGCCTCAGAATCAGCCCTTAAGGCATGCAGATCTGGCTGAAGAGCCCATGAGAGTATTTCAGGCATGGAAAGCCAAGACACTCTGGAAAAAAAAAAAAAAAAAAAACACCTAAATGAAAGATCTCCACGAGTGAGATCCTGGTGGAAAGAATGGGTCATCAAAGAAGGGGGTACCTTTCTCTGAAGGGAGGAGAGAACTTCCACTTTGACTATGACCTTTTCTAAATAAGATCAGAGTTGACGAACTCAAAAGGCTTCCATAGCCTTGACAACTCATGACAAGAGCCTCGGGTGATTACTTACACCATAAACAAGAGTGTCAATTCGTTAAATCAACAGGAATCACTGTGCACTTACTCCCCATGTAGGATCTCTGTCCTTAATGTGTGTTGTACTATGTGAATTAATGGTGTAACTAGTACTCAAACAGTACTTACACTTTGTGTTTCTGTGTGGTTGCAAACTGCTGAAATATTTACTTAGTATATACTAAATTGATCTTCTGTATATAAAGAGAATTGAAAATGAATCTTGATGTGAATGGGATGGGAGAGCGAGTGGAGAATGGGAGGGTTGTGGGTGAGAGGGAAGTTATGGGGGGGTAAAAGCCACTGTAATCCATAAGCTGTACTTTGGAAATTTATATTTATTAAATAAAAGTTTAAAAAAAAAGGAAAATTAAAAACTACTTGGCTGCTTGAAAGAGGGACCATTGGAAGATAAAGGAAGGGGGAAAGCAGTCAGGAACTGTGGGCAAAGGGTTTGCTATGTGAGTGTGTCTGAAGCAGATAGCTTCCAAGGCTGAAATAAAGGTCTCAGGATTCGGAGAAGAGCATAATTCACTGAGCCTTCACTGAGCACATAGAAGAAAGTATAAGCAATAACTTAAAATTATTCTAATGAGGGCATGTATGGAATTTTGACTGCATGCCGGCAGCTGAGCAGAGAATGTTCCTGGTGATTATCTCGGGAATCCTCACCACGACACTAAGACATGGATGCTACTGTTGTTTTCATTTGATCAGTAAAGAAACTGTGGTTATGTATCTAGTAAAAACAAGCTTCAGTTCTGGAATGCCAAAAAAAAAAAAAAACTTAAAAAAATTAAATAATAATTCAGGTAAATAATGAAAGAAAGGGCAAAACCAACACAAAATTCCATGAAAGGTAGTTATCTAAGAAATAAAATATGACTGGCGCCGTGGCTCACTAGGCTAATCCTCCGCCTGTGGCACTGGTACCCCAGGTTCAAAGTCTCGGCTGGGGAGCCGATTCTGTCCCAGTTGCTCCTCTTCCAGTCCAGCTCTCTGCTGTGGCGTGGGAAGGCAGTGGAGGATGGCCCAAGTGCTTAGGCCCTGCACCCGCATGGGAGACTAGGAGGAAGCACTTGGCTCCTGGCTTCGGATCGGCACAGCACACCGGCTGTGGTGGCCATTTTGGGGGGTGAACCAAGGGAAGGAAGACCTTTCTCTCTCTCTCTCTCTCTCTCTCTCTCTCTAACTCTGTCAAAAAAAAAAAAAAAAAGAAATGAAATATAGTCATTACAAATAATTTTAGCATTTATATAATAAATGTGATTTTTATTTTAAAATCAAAGGAAGGGGCTGGCGTTAGTGTAATGGCTCAAGTCACTGCCTGAGGCACGGGTATCCCATATAGGCTCCAGTTCAAGTCCCTGCTGCTCCACTTCTGATCCAGTTCCTTGCTAATGTTCCTGGAAAGTAGTGAACAATGGCCAAGTCCTTGAGCTTCTGCTCCCACATGGGTGATCTGGAAGAATCTTCTGGCTCCTGGCTTCAGCCTGGCCCAGCCCTGACTGTTTGGTCTATTTGGGGAGTAAAACAATGGATAGCTCGCTCGCTCTCTCTCTCTCTCTCTCTCTGGGCTGATCAGAAGCCAGGAGCCAGGAGCTTCTTCCAGGTCTCCCTGGGTGGGTTCAGGGGCTCAAACACTCAGACCATCTTCCACTGCTTTCCCAGGCACATTCAGCAGAGAGCTGGATCGAAAGTGGAGCAGCTGGGACTCGAATCCGCACCCATATGTGTCGCTCCCCGTCTGCGTGGAGGAACGACACAGGACCCTGCGCTGTTCTTTCGTCTGCTCGGCCCTCCCCGGGTTTGCTGCCGTCCCTTCCACCTCCGTGGAAGGGCGGTTCCCCCTGCCACATTCCCCACTTCCGCGGGGGAGCGGCACACCGCCGGCCGGCTCTCTCGGGGGCTGCACAGGTGTTCCTTCAGATAGATGTTCCCCTTAGATGTTCCTGGTGCATGTTGTCTCTCTCCTCCTTTATAGTCCTCCTCCACCAATCCCAACTCTGCTACCCACATGCTGAGCGCGCTGCTCTCCTGCAATCAGGAGCAGGTCCTACAGTTTCTTGGTTGAACTGGAGGCAGCTGTGTAGAAGCTGTTTCTCCCTTCTCAGCGCCATATTGTGGGAGAGCAGATGCATAGAATAAGTCTTAATTCCAGTAACTCAGTCTAGTCCGGGTTGCTCCCCACACATATGGGATGCTAGCACCAGAGAGGCTGCTACTTTATAGTGCCAGCCCCTAAATAGGACCATTCAAAGGAAGCTGTCAGTAGATTACAGCTAAAGTAGCATAGGAAATATTCAACAGAAACCCATTAATTTTATATATAAATATATCAAAGATTAGAATAGCATTGACTTTTTAGTGATCCTGTGTCTCATCTCCCACCACTTTGCCTCTGGGTCATCTTTCCTTCTCTGGTGACCCTCTAAATGAAACAAGTTTGATGCTGGAAACTTTCTGTTACCTTTCTATAAAAGTCTGTTTCAGCAATCACATCAATCATCATGCTTTATATACCATATGTAAGCTGATGAGTCAAAAAGTGCATTTTCCTCTGGTGTATACTCTTTTGTATACAGATGTTGAAATGTTGCGCTCTTCTGGAGCAAATGCATCCCCTGTTTAGCCTTCTTTCCAGGGTCATCCATTTGAAGCTCATCTTTCAGGCATGACATTCCTTTTGTCACCATGTTTAATGAGGTGTCTCATGCCACCCCCATCTTCACAGCATTTGATCTCTTGAAACTGACCTTGATAAAGTTTTATATTTGCTTTTATAATCTATATCCACTGCCATCACTCAACTCTAAGTTTTGTCAACAATAAGGCTATATACCAATTTTCATTCATCTCTGTGTTCCACACTTCTCATAGAGCTTGACACTCGGTATGCCATCAGTGAGCATTATTTTAGTCATCCTGCACTCACAGAAAAATTGTGACCTATTATAGAATAAAAATCAGGAACTGCTAAATCATCTTTGACAAAGAAATGTAAATAAGTAATTTCAGCTTAATCAATTTAATATGTTTAAAAAGATACCCAAAACACAGTACCTTCTGAATTGTGGTCGTTTTTTTTTTGTTTTATCCTCTACAGTGTGAATAATGGTAGACAGACAGCTTAGTTTGTGATTTTGTAATGACAGTTTTTCAGTAGTGAATATCAATAAACAGGTAAAACATTTCATTATTCATTTCTGTCTAATGTATTTTTAAATGATTTACAAACAGTGACCTTATTTATCATTCTTGGAGAAACATAATTTCCTGTTACTTTATGTTGTGTTTATGTATTTTCCCTAATAGAGAAAATAATCTGTAATACTAAAATGGTGATGATCTTGCACATGACAGAAGGGTAGTATCACTGCCAATTTGTGTAATCTGTTTCATGGGAAAATCAATTTATTAGCCTGTGTCTGTTATTAATATAGGTGTTTATTTGTAAATATCAACACCACTTTATAACAAACATATGCAGTTACACAAAATTGAATTAGTACTGAAAAGCAGAAATTATTCATGGAATGTGGTCTGCAGTAATTAATGGGATGGCTTGGTGATAAGAATACAATGAGGGCAGCTGTTTGGTACAACAGTTAGGTTGAAAAAAAAAAAGAAATTTGAGACACTTGAGTTTCATATCAAAATGCCTGGGTTTCAGGCCTGAATCCATTTTTTTGAAGATTAGTTTATTCATTTGAAAGTCAAGGCTACAGAGGGAGAGGGAGAGGGAGAGGGAGAGGGAGAGGGAGAGGGAGAGGGAGAGGGAGAGGGAGAGGGAGAGGCAGAGAGAGAGAGAGAGAGAGAGAGAACCTTCGAGCTGCTAGTCCACTCCCTAAATAACCACAATGGCTAGGGCTGGGCCAGGCCAGAGTCAGGAGCAAGGAGCCAGGGGCTTCCTCCCGGTCTCCCACATGAGTGCAAGGGCCCAAGTACAAGAGCCATCTCCTGCTGCTTTCCCAGGGACACTATCATGGAGCCGGTTTGGAAGTGGAGCAGCCAGTACTTGAACAGATTACATGGATGCCAACATTGCTGGTGACAGCTTTACTCGCTGTACCACAGTGTCGGCCCCCCGACTCCATTTCTGATCCTTTCCCCTGCAGATGCATGTCCCAGTAGCCAGTAGATGAATCCACAAATACCTGGCCCCTGTTAACCTCATGGGGGACCTATAATGAGTTCTAAGCTCCTGGCTTTGTCCTGGCCCTGGCTGTTGCAGGCACTGTGGGAGGGAAGCATCATGTAGAGGATCAGTTTCTGTATGTAGAAACACAGTAAAATAGTACATTGTCGAGAACAGGAAATCAACTGCATCAACTGAAATATAGCAGCAGGTGATCACAGATAATTTACAGAAAGACAAAGAATTTTATTAAGCTGACAGGGAGATGTCTCTCTGTTGGAGCATCTCGGAATATTTCAGAGACCTGGCATTTAGCCTGGGTTTTAACTGAATTGGAGTATTCTAGAGAAGTCAAGATGGATGAAAATTCTATGAAGAAGAGAAAGCAAGTGCTTAGAGAATGGTTAAAGAAAAAGGGAACTTCAGACATTTTAATCCTGAATCAGGAAAGGACATTTATCTCCTTTATAGGATGATATCTCTGAATTTAAAAAAATGGAGCAGGAGGAATGCCTAGGGAAAGGGGGAAACTGAGGCAAGAGACAGCTATAGCAAGAGTCCAAATAAAAGTGACTTTAGTCTGACCCAGGCAGTAACCCACTTAATTTTGGGGCATCTGTTTAGAAAGTAAAATGGATAGTAATACTTGCAGACATTGTTCCTGTGGAAGTCAAAGTTAGCCTATCAAATCTGCCTTCTTCCCTCAACTTCCTATGACCCCCTGAAAGCAATGACAACATAAACATGTCTTAAGTAAGATAGCAAAACAGTTTCCAAGGACATTTCTTATTACATAAAATAATTTTGCAAATCAGTGCTGTATTTTATTGTCCAACATTTATGTTATTGAAATAAGACATTAGTAAATATCTAAGAATACACAAAAAGATAAAATAAACTTGTAAATAAACTTGACAGCAAATTTTATGCATTTAAAAATAATGAATGAACATCGTGTTAATTGTGAATTTATAAAAGATAGAAACTGGGTGCTAGCACTGTGGCACACTGGGTTAATGCCCTGGCCTGAGGCACCAGCATCCCATATGGGCGCCGGTTCTGGTCTCAGCTGCTTCACTTCTGATCCAGCTCTCTGCTGTGGCCTGAGAAAGTTGTGGAGGATGGTCTGAGTCCTTTGGTCCCTGCACCTGTGTGGAAGACCTGGAGGAAGCTTCTGGCTCCTGGCTTCAGATTGGCGCGACTGCGGCCTTTGCAGCCAACTGGGAAATGAGCCGGCGGATGGAAGATCTCCCTCTCTCTCTCTCTCTCTCTCTCTCTCTCTCTCTGCCTCTCCTCTCTCTGTGTAACTCTATAAAATAAATGAATAAGTCTTTAAAAAAAGATATAAACAGAAAAGCTATTGTATTAATATGTCCTCTTTTCTTTGCAGGGAGACCCATATTATTCTCTACATCTGGCAAAATATTAAATATTTTCCACACAAATTATGCAAAAAAACTGCCCATCTCCTCAATCTACTCTATGCATGCTAAAGGACCATTTTTATGTCTTACTGATTATATTAAATGATTACAAGTAGTCTATATAAAATACATGTTGCTTACGGAACAGTATATGCATCATATATTATATATGCTTTGTATTTTTATACTATATAATTATTAATATTTATATGATTTCACAGTGTTATCATTTTGGTGGTATTTTTTTTTCTTTCTCAATATTATATAAACGTACGCATTATCAAGTAAAATTAAGTAAGTTTTGCCCTTCCTTATGGCCCACCACCTCCCAGGTTGTGGTTTTAAACAGTCAAGTACTTCCTCAAAATAACAAAAACAAATGCTTTTCTTTAACATTAACTTTTCCAAGCTGGCTGTCTACTGTGAAATCACTGCAGCCAGGCTCAAATGGTGTATGAAATGAAAATTTCCTGCCCAGCCAGTGCTCATAGGAAACATCACGACAATGTCTTGCAATCAACGCTGTGCTAGGTTATTTTTTGTAATACTGAGGTCATGGAGTAAAACAAACTTAGTGGAGAAGAAAAAAGGGCAACGGAAAGACTCTTGTTCCAGTATCATTTTGATTTTTCTCCTTTTCTATGTTTAATTATAGACCGTGGATCAGCCTGGAATTGAGCATCGCTTTAAACTGAGCAAATATTGGATATGAACCAGCAAATTGTACCTGCATATAAATTGTTCTTAATTGGTGAGGACTAGGCACAGAAAATATGCTGAAATTAAGACCTGTCTAACCCTGGAGAAAGCTCTTCCCTAGCATAGCGCCTGTGTATTCTCAGCAGCATCTTTGGAAACCAGGCACCTTCCTACATATCTCCAGCACGGTTCACGCGAAATGCCGCTGCCAGAATGTGGGTACGAGCGCCTTGGCTCATTATGGGCCATGAGAACAGCTATAGGCTCGAAACACAGAACATAAACTCCCACATAAAAGTGTCTCTATTTCCTTTTGCAGTACTCATTTTATTTTCCTTTCATCCATTGATATATAGCGGAAGAGATATGATATCCCATTTTTAAAATGTCCCTTTCAAGTAAAACAGACATACTATAGATTCACTCTCATGTTTGCTCTTTTTCTTTTGAAAGCTATTTGCTTCAATTCCAACGCTTTTAAGGCGAGTTTGTTCTCCCGCATCTGTGCCAGGATAAGTGCAGGTGCAGGGTGAGAGAATAGAGCATTTGCTCATAAGGATGATGTTCGCTGAAAGCTTCGTCTGTGTTAGTCACTGTTTTGTGTATCACCAGAAGCTACAGAGGTAGGTTTTTTTGTTTGTTTGTTTGTTTTTTGTTTTTGTTTTTTTGTTTTGTTTTGTTTTGTTTTTGACAGGCAGAGTGGACAGAGAGAGAGAGACAGAGAGAAAGGTCTTCCTTTGGCCGTTGGTTCACCCTCCAATGGCCGCCGCGGCCAGCGCACCGCGCTGATCCGATGACAGGAGCCAGGAGCCAGGTGCTTCTCCTGGTCTCCCATGGAGTGCAGGGCCCAAGCACCTGGGCCATCCTCCACTGCACTCCCTGGCCATAGCAGAGAGCTGGCCTGGAAGAGGGGCAACCGGGACAGAATCCGGCGCCCCGACCGGGACTAGAACCCAGTGTGCCGGCGCCGTTTCATTAATATTATTTATTTTTTCACTTTGCATTTGAAAAGGAATAGTCAGGAATGATGAGCATCAATCTGCTTTCTCATGAGTTGTTTTACTTTTATGCTGTTTGTTTTTACCTTATATTTTTGCTCTGTGAACCTACAATCGAGGACCAGGACATGGATAATGCAGGCTAATACAGACTTACCAAATGTATTTTATTTATTATTATTTGTTATAAAAAAATTTTAGTTATTTATTTGAGAGACAGCAGCTGAAAGTTAAAGTAACAGAGAGAGAGCCGGCGCCGTGGCTCAATAGGCTAATCCTCCACCTTGCGGCGCCGGCAAACCGGGTTCTAGTCCCGGTCGGGGCGCCGGGTTCTGTCCCGGTTGCCCCTCTTCCAGGCCAGCTCTCTGCTATGGCCAGGGAGTGCAGTGGAGGATGGTCCAGGTGCTTGGGCCCTGCACCCCATGGGAGACCAGGAAAAGCACCTGGCTCCTGGCTCCTGCCATCGATCAGCGCGGTGCGCCGGCTGCAGCGGTGGCCATTGGAGGGTGAACCAACGGCAAAGGAAGACCTTTCTCTCTGTCTCTCTCTCTCACTGTCCACTCTGCCTGTCAAAAATAAAAAATAAAATAAAATAAAATAAAATGAAAAAAAAATAAAGTAACAGAGAGAGAGAGAGAGAGAGAGAGAGGAGAGTACTCCCATCAGCTGGTTCACTCCCCAAATGCCTGCAACTGTTAGAAGTAGTCTTAGCCAAAGCCAGGAGCCAATAACTCAGTCTGTCTCCCATATGGTTGGCAGAGATCCAGTTACTTTTTGCATCCACAGAGCCATCTTAGCAGGAGGCTGAAGTCAGGTGTCAGAACCAGGAATCAAACCCAGGCACTCTGATGCTGGATGTGTGCATCTCAACCAACATCTTACCTGTTAAGTTAAATGCCCGCTTTCCAATTTTATTTAAAACAGGAAATTTGTAGCACCATAGTGCAGAATTCAGAAGAGAACTGATTGTGTATATCAAGGATGAATTCTCAGACAAAACCACAAATGCCTATTTTGTGATCTCCTTCATGTTGTTGGTTTGGAGTACTGGGCATGACATCATACTAAAGAGACTCAAATTTCCGGCTTTCTACTCACTGCGAGATTCTGCATGACTCAGTTGCTCTTTGTAGGCTGGACTTTCCTGCCCATGAGGATCAAACACAGTAACGTTCTGTAGACTGAGAGCTGTATACGTCATATTACTTTCTTAAGCTGGCTGTGAAAGAGCACACAAACTGAGTGGGTAAAAATAATAGCAATGCCTTGTCTTACAGTTCTGGAAGCTGCAAGTACATGATCAAGTTGTCAACAGAACCTTAACCTTCTGAGCTATGCCAGGGAATCGGTGCTGTCTCTTCCTAGCTCTGGGTAGTTTACTGGCAGCCTTTGGCCCTCCCTGGCTGGTAGGTACATTGCTCCAATTCTCCTTGTGTCTCTCTATCTTCACATGCCATCTCTCTGCAATACACACATCTTGTTGTGTTAGGGACCCTCCCCTACTTCAACATGACCTCCTCTTACCTTATTAAATCATAATGACCCATTTGTCCTAAAGGTCACATTCTAAGGGGAAAGGATTCCAGCATAATTTTTGGAGGGATACAGTTCAACCAATAACATAAATATTTCAATGTTATGCTGATTATTAATGTGCAAATTCCATTAACTAATGAGTCAAATGGACTTTTGTCTGTAGGGAAGAAAACTAACACTTATAACTACACATAAACATATTCAGGAGGGCGGAGCCAAGATGGCGGAATAGTGAGGGCGCGCACCGATAGTCCGGGAAAATTTAGTTTAATAAAAGGGGAGTTACGGTAGCCTCAGAAAAAAGAACCAGGAAAATATTGCAGACAAAACTCTTCTGGATCCAGTGGGCGTGAATCGGAGGACCTACTGGGAGAACAAGGTCGCCCACCGCAGGCGAAAGCCGAACCGCAGGACCGAGCCGCGGGACTGAGCCGCGGAAGCCAAGCCGAGGGACGGAGCTGCGCAAGCTGCAGGGTCTGTGCGCAAGTGCTCGAAGGGGAGTGCAACAGCGGGGAGACTTGGGAAGTCCAGGGCTCCGAGTCCACACATCGGCGCTGGAAGGGGAGCAGACCTGCGTGGAGAGCGTGGGAGCCCACAGTTCGGGACATCAGTGGCAGACTCAACACACCAGCGCTGGAACGCGAGGTGAGCCGAACCTCAATAACCCGAGACACCGGCAGGCAAGCGGAGAGAGGAGACTAGAGGGAACGACCCCCAGGGCGGGGGGGACTTCACCAAGCTAACTGGAAGAGAGAGAGAGAGGGAAAAAAAAAAGGTGACTGGTATGGACACGGGTTTCTCTCTCTCCGCTCACCTCTCAAGGGCGAGCAAGACAAAGAGCAGGCGCCATCTTGGACATACGTCATAAGCAGAGCGACCTCAGGTCTGCACCGGCCCTGAGCCTAGCAGTAAAACCTGACTCTGGGTGGGGCGAATTAACAGGAGATTAGGACTTAGTAAATTTATGGTGCTACTGAACTGAGACTGTGAAAAAAGAGACGGGGGGGGGGGGAGAGAACTCACGGAATTCACGTGAGCACTCTCCAGAGACGCTACAATTCCGTAACTTTGGCAACCCAGTGGGAGACTGAAGGAGAATTTGAGCCCACTCTAAGGGCCGAAAAGATTCCCTGTGTGGTCCTTGGGAAAGAGCTTCTGATCTCTGGCTCCTGTGGGTATATCATTTGCCTGCTAACTACCTCCAACTTTGTTCAGCTGTGCAGAATAACTTCCCTGTTGAATCAAAAAAAAAAAGAGAGAGAGAGAGAGAGAGAGAGGTTTACCACGCCTAACCTGGGAGTGTCACCTTTGGCACACCAAACAGAGCTCTCAGGCCACACCCATCTCAAGCCCTAAGGCTCCATCAAAAACAGATAGTCCACTTAATCTAGAGTCATAGTATAACAAGAAAAAGCACCACAGTGAAGAAACCAAATATCTCCAATATGACAAATAACAAACGCAAAAACCAAGGTAATAAAAACAAGGAAGTCACCATGAAGCCCTCAAATGAAAAAGACGCCCCAATTCAAGATTATGAGGATGATGACATAGAAGAAATGCAAGAAGCAGATCTCAAAAAATTGATAAGAACATTAAGAAGTTCTCAAAAACAAATTCTTGAACTACAGAAATCCTTAATGGACAAGATAGAAAATCTCTCTCGTGAAAATGAAATATTAAGGAGGAATCAAAATGAAACGAAACAACTAGTACAACAGGAAACTGGGATAGTGACTGAAGTGAAGAATTCAATAGATCAAATGAAAAACACAATAGAGAGCCTTACAAACAGAATGGGAGAAGCAGAAGAGAGAATTTCGGACTTAGAAGACAGAGAACAGGAAAGGATACAGTCAGACCAAAGAAAAGAAGAGGAAATTAGAAATCTGAAACATATTGTCGGGAATCTTCAGGATACTATTAAAAAACCCAACATTCGGGTTCTAGGAGTTCCTGAAGGCATGGAGAGGGAGAAAGGATTAGAAGGCCTTTTTAGTGAGATATTAGCAGAAAATTTCCCAGGTTTGGAGAAGGACAGAGAAATCCTAGTACAGGAAGCTCACAGAACCCCTAATAAACACGACCAAAAGAGACCCTCACCACGGCACGTTGTAATTAAACTCTCCACAGTGAAACATAAAGAAAAGATCCTAAAATGTGCAAGAGAGAAACGTCAGATTACTCTCAGAGGATCTCCAATCAGACTCACAGCTGACTTCTCATCAGAAACTCTACAAGCTAGGAGGGAATGGCAAGATATAGCCCAGGTACTAAGAGAGAACAACTGCCAGCCCAGAATATTATACCCTGCAAAGCTATCATTTGTGAATGAAGGTGAAATAAAGACTTTTCATAACAAACAGAAATTGAAAGAATTTGTTGCCACTCGTCCAGCCCTACAAAAGATGCTTAAAGATGTGTTACACACAGAAACAAAGAAACACGGTCATCAATATGAAAGAAGGTAAAGGAAGGAAACCAAGGAAGGAAAGCTCACAGCAAAAGATCACAGGGAATTCAAAGCATATATTAGAACTTATCTTTGGCAAATGGCAGGGCAAAGTTACCACTTATCATTAGTCACATTGAACGTGAATGGCCTGAACTGTCCAGTTAAAAGACACCGTTTGGCTGATTGGGTTAAAAAACAAAACCCATCTATTTGCTGCTTACAAGAAACACATCTTTCCAACAAAGATCCATACAGACTGAAAGTGAAAGGCTGGAAAAAGATATACCATGCCAACAGAAATGAAAAAAGAGCAGGCGTAGCCATCTTAATATCAGACACCATAAACTTTACCACAAAAACCATTAAGAGAGACAAAGAGGGACACTACATAATGATTAAGGGATCAATTCAACAGGAAGATATAACAATTATCAATGTATATGCACCTAACTACAGGGCACCGGTTTATCTAAAAGATTTGTTAACGGACTTAAAGGGAGACTTAGACCCCAATACAATAGTACTGGGGGACTTCAATACTCCACTCTCAGAAATAGACAGATCAATAGGACAGAAGATCAACAAGGATACAGTAGATTTAAACGACACTATAGCCCAAATGGATCTAACAGATATATACAGAACTTTCAATCCTACAGCTAAAGATTATACATTCTTCTCAGCAGTACATGGAACCTTCTCTAGGATTGACCACATACTAGGCCATAAAGCAAGTCTCAGCAAATTCAAAAGAATTAGAATCATACCATGCAGCTTCTCAGACCATAAAGGAATGAAGTTGGAAATGAACAACTCAGGAATCCCTAGAGCATACGCAAACACATGGAGATTGAACAACATGCTCCTGAATGAACAATGGGTCATAGAAGAAATCAAAAGAGAAATCAAAAACTTTCTGGAAGTAAATGAGGATAACAGCACAACATACCAAAACTTATGGGACGCAGCAAAAGCAGTGTTAAGAGGAAAGTTTATATCAATAGGTGCCTACATCAAGAAATTGGAAAGGCACCAAATAGATGAGCTTTCTATTCACCTCAAGGATCTAGAAAACCTACAGCAAACCAGACCCAAATCTAGTAGGAGAAGAGAAATAATTAAAATCAGAGAAGAAATCAACAGGATTGAATCAAGAAAAACATTGCAAAAAATCAGCCAAACGAGGAGCTGGTTTTTTGAAAAAATAAACAAAATTGACACCCCATTGGCCCAACTAACTAAAAAAAGAAGAGAAAAGACCCAAATCAATAAAATCAGAGATGAAAAAGGAAATGTAACAACAGACACCACAGAAATAAAAAGAATCATCAGAAATTACTACAAGGACTTGTATGCCAGCAAACAGGGAAACCTACCAGAAATGGATAGATTCCTGGACACATGCAACCTACCTAAATTGAACCAGGAAGACATCGAAAACCTAAACAGACCCATAACTGAGACAGAAATTGAAACAGTAATAAAGGCCCTCCCAACAAAGAAAAGCCCAGGACCAGATGGATTCACTGCTGAATTCTACCAGACATTTAAAGAAGAACTAACTCCAATTCTTCTCAAACTATTCAGAACAATTGAAGAAGAGGGAATCCTCCCAAATTCTTTCTATGAAGCCAGCATCACCTTAATTCCTAAGCCGGGAAAAGATGCAGCACTGAAAGAGAATTACAGACCAATATCCCTGATGAACATAGATGCAAAAATCCTCAATAAAATTCTCGCCAATAGAATGCAACAACACATCAGAAAGATCATCCACCCAGACCAAGTGGGATTTATCCCTGGTATGCAGGGATGGTTTAATGTGCGCAAGACAATCAATGTGATACACCACATTAACAGACTGCAGAAGAAAAACCATATGATTCTCTCAATAGATGCCGAGAAAGCATTTGATAAAATACAACACCCGTTCATGATGAAAACTCTAAGCAAACTGGGTTTGGAAGGAACATTCCTCAATACAATCAAAGCAATCTATGAAAAACCCACAGCCAACATCCTATTGAATGGGGAAAAGTTGGAAGCATTTCCACTGAGATCTGGGACCAGACAGGGATGTCCACTCTCACCACTGCTATTCAATATAGTTCTGGAGGTTCTAGCCAGAGCTATTAGGCAAGAAAAAGAAATTAAAGGGATACAAATTGGGAAGGAAGAACTCAAACTATCCCTCTTTGCAGATGACATGATTCTTTATTTAGGGGATCCAAAGAACTCTACCAAGAGACTATTGGAACTCATAGAAGAGTTTGGCAAAGTAGCAGGGTATAAAATCAATGCACAAAAATCAACAGCCTTTGTATACACAGACAATGCCATGGCTGAGGAAGAAATTCTAAGATCAATCCCATTCACAATAGCTACAAAAACAATCAAATACCTTGGAATAAACTTAACCAAGGACGTTAAAGATCTCTACGATGAAAATTACAAAACCTTAAAGAAAGAAATAGAAGAGGATACCAAGAAATGGAAAAATCTGCCATGCTCATGGATTGGAAGAATCAATATCATCAAAATGTCCATTCTCCCAAAAGCAATTTATAGATTCAATGCAATACCAATCAAGATACCAAAGACCTTCTTCTCAGATCTGGAAAAATTGGTGCTGAAATTTATATGGAGGCACAAGAGACCTCGAATAGCTAAAGCAATCTTGTACAACAAAAACAAAGCCGGAGGCATCACAATACCAGATTTCAGGACATACTACAGGGCAGTTGTAATCAAAACAGCATGGTACTGGTACAGAAACAGAAGGATAGACCAATGGAACAGAATTGAAATACCAGAAATCAACCCAAACATCTACAGCCAACTTATATTTGATCAAGGATCTAAAACTAATTCCTTGAGCAAGGACAGTCTATTCAATAAATGGTGCTGGGAAAATTGGATTTCCACGTGCAGAATCATGAAGCAAGACCCCTACCTTACACCTTACACAAAAATCCACTCAACATGGATTAAAGACCTAAATCTACGACCTGACACCATCAAGTTACTAGAGAACATTGGAGAAACCCTTCAAGATATTGGCACAGGCAAAGAGTTTCTGGAAAAGACCCGGGAGGCACAGGCAGTCAAAGCCAAAATTAACTATTGGGATTGCATCAAATTGAGAAGTTTCTGTACTGCAAAAGAAACAGTCAGGAGAGTGAAGAGACAACCGTCAGAATGGGAAAAAATATTTGCAAACTATGCAACAGATAAAGGGTTAATAACCAGAATCTACAAAGAGATCAAGAAACTCCACAAAAACAAAACCAACAACCCAATTAAGAGATGGGCCAAGGACCTCAATAGACATTTTTCAAAAGAGGAAATCCAAATGGGCAACAGGCACATGAAAAAATGTTCAAGGTCATTAGCAATCAGAGAAATGCAAATCAAAACCACAATGAGGTTCCACCTCACCCCGGTTAGAATGGCTCACATTCAGAAATCTACCAACAACAGATGCTGGCGAGGATGTGGGGAAAAAGGGACACTAACCCACTGTTGGTGGGAATGCAAACTGGTTAAGCCACTATGGAAATCAGTCTGGAGATTCCTCAGAAACCTGAAGATAACCCTACCTTTCGACCCAGCCATCCCACTCCTTGGAATTTACCCAAAGGAATTTAAATTGGCAAACAAAAAAGCAGTCTGCAGCCTAATGTTTATTGCAGCACAATTCACAATAGCTAAGACCTGGAACCAACCTAAATGCCCATCAACGGTAGACTGGATAAAGAAATTATGGGATATGTACTCTTTAGAATACTATACTGCAGTAAGAAACAACGAAATCCAGTCATTTGCAACAAAATGGAGGAATCTGGAACACATCATGCTGAGTGAAATAAGCCAGTCCCAAAGGGACAAATACCATATGTTCTCCCTGATCGGTGACAACTGACTGAACACCAAAATGGAAACTTGTTGAAGTGAAAGGGACACTATGGGAAACGGTGACTTGATCAGCATAGCCCTGACTGTTAATGAACAACTTAATACATTATCCCTCTTAGTAGTTTTTTTGTCTGTTCTACTTAATATGACTGATTCAATTCTGTAATTAATACACAGTTATTCTTAAGTGTTGAAATTTAACTGAAATGTGATCCCTGTTAAACATAAGAGTAGGAATAAGAGAGGGAAGAGATGTATAATTTGGGACATGCTCAAGCTGACTTGCCCCAAATGGTAGAGTTAGAAACATACCAGGGGACTCCAATTTAATCCCATCAAGGTGGCATGTACCAATGCCATCTCACTAGTCCAAGTGATCAATTTCAGTTCGCAATTGATCATAATGAAAGGACTAAGAGTCAAAGGGAGCACATAAGCAAGTCTAGTACCTGCTAACACTAACCGATAGAATAAATAAAGGGGAGAGTGATCCAACATGGGAAGTGAGATACTCAGCAGACTCATAGAATGGCAGATGCCCTAAATAGCACTCTGGCCTCAGAATCAGCCCTAAAGGCATTCAGATCTGGCTGAAAAGCCCATGAGAGTATTTCAGGCATGGAAAGCCAAGACACTCTGGCAAAAGATCTCTGTGAGTGAGATCTCAGTGGAAAGAACAGGTCTTCAAAGAAGGAGGTACCTTTCTCTGAAGGGAGGAGAGAACCTCCACTTTGACTATGACCTTGTCTAAACAAGATAAGAGTCGGAGAACTCAAGGGGCTTCCATAGCCTTGGAAACTCATGACTGGAGCATAGGGAGATTACTGATGCCATAGACAGGAGTGTCAATTGGTAAAGTCAACAACAGGAGTCACTGTGCACTTACTCCTCATGTAGGATCTCTGTCCTTAATGTGCTGTGCATTGAGATTTAATGCTATAATGAGTACTCAAATAATATATTTCACTTTGTGTTTCTATGGGGGTGCAAACTGTTGAAATCTTTACTTAATGCATACTAAACTGATCCTCTGTAAAAAAAAAAAAAAAAAAAGAAAAGAAAAGAAAAGAAACTATCAACTCCCAACTTGACTCTCACTGGGATTAAACATGACAATAGGTCTGATCTGATTTCATCATCATTAAAAAAAATCATCTATTATTTTTCACTTTATGTTTCTGTGTGGGAGCAAACTGTTGAAATCCTTACTTAATGTATACTAAGCTGATCTTCTGTACATTAAGATAATCGAAAATGAATCTTGATGTGAATGGAAGGGGAGAGGGAGTGGGGAAGGGGAGGGTTGTGGGTGGGACGGTATGGGGGGGAAGCCATAGTAATCCATTATTCGTACTTTGGAAACATATATTCATTAAATAAAAGTTAAAAAAAAAAAAAACATATTCAGTAGAGTAGGAAGGTACCAACCATTTTTTTTCTTTTATCCATGCCTAATGTCATCATGTGTTCTTTGATGAGCCTGTTGTATCACACACTGCTTTTATAAACAAATACGATTTAAGAAGCTCATCTTTTACAATTTACTTTTCACCTTACATCTCTGGATTCTGACATTAACACTGTGAAGAATTCATAGAACCATTTCCAAATAAATAGACTAAATCTCAGACATGTATTGAGTAATTGGCTCAACATTAAAAAACACAAAAGGTAAAATGGAAACTAGAAACTCTTCAGCTCCAAATGTAATAATATTTCCATAAGAACTCTGGCCTTTTTCCTTCTACTTCCATGAACACTTTGATGTTATCTTTTATGCCCATTGATTTCATTGCTACCCTGACACTCCTGGTGACTTGATTTTTTTTTTGGTGTGTGTGTGTGTGTGTGTGCTTCACATCTATACTTTCAAAGATTCATGAGTAATCATATTAAATTCTCTACAGACATTAAAATGGAACATGTTCAAAATGATTTAGTAATGTCTCTTCCTGCTTCGTTCACCATACTAACAGCATCAGTTCAGAATAAAACTTTAACATCACTGTTGAATTCTAAATCCCCTCTGCCTATTCCTATATGGAAAGAATGGGCTTTGCAACATTTTTCACTTTTCTTCGATTGATGTATGGGATTTCTTTATTTGTCAAGTGACCTAAACAACTGAAAACTGACTTCACTGTTGACAACATTATTTTCTCTCTCAAATATATCGTACAGTTCAGTACCACCTGAGTTATCCAGCTGAAACAAGTTGTGTTCTATTTAATAAAATACTCAAATTCCTTAGCAAAAAGTGAAATACAGTTTTTAATCTAGGTTTTATCAGACTGTTGCCATCTCCCTCGTTATTTCTTTACTCCTTAATCCTTGTCTGCCTAACCCTAGGCTACAGAAGGTGCCACTGAGTTTTATTTCCCTGATGTGTATGTCCTGATTTTGTAATACCTTGAGGTTTACTGTGGTCCAGACACTATTCTTAACACATTAAATGTTCCCATCATTTATTCTTTCTACAACTCCCTGAGGTGGCATGATTAATAAATTTTATAGATTTGGTAACTATATTGGAGGGGTTAATAATTTTCTGATGGGGACACAGCAACAAAATCCTGGATGGAGGGTTTGCAGCTGGTAGGCTGCTTCGGTTGTAGGCAGGTACATAGAATAAAACTGATCAGGTGTGTGAGCTAGAAGACCACACCTTCACACATCCACTGTGTGATCCTATCCCTCTACCTGACCAACCTGTATGCCCAACTGCCAATCAGGCTAATTGACCACTCCCTTTTGGAAGTGGATTAAAGGCCTGGGAGATGGTGGGCCTGGCACTTTTTGCCCTTTTTCACCTTTGTGGACCCTTGCTGCCCCTTGCCTTTGGGGAGCATGGGCTTCGGACCACTGGCCCCATGCTTTGTGGCCTGCGTGCTTCTCCACATGGCTGCTCCCAGTTCTTGGTATGAATCCAGATTTCTCTTTCTTAGATAGAGCCCTCACTCTCCTATGCATTTCTCTCACTGGATAAAAAGCTTAAAATCTTATCATACTGCCTCGATTATTTGTGCTAGTGTTCAGAATTCTTCTCAGAATATGAGTCAAGAGCCCACACAGCTTATTAATGTCGAATTATTAAATAGCAAACTGGTAACACTTCCATAGTCCATCTCTTAAATCACCTTGCTAAGCTTTATTAACTGACATTGTTTTTTTTTTTAAGATTTATTTATTTATTTTAAGGGCAGAGTTACAGAGAAGCAGAGGGAGAGTGAGAGAATTCTTCCATCTGCTGATTCACTCCTCAGTTCACTACAAAGGCCGGAGCCGCACTGCACCAATCCAAAGCCAGCAGTCAGGAACTTCCTCCAGGTCTCCCACATGGGTGCAGGAGTCCAAACATCTGGGCCATCTTCTACTGCTTTCTCAGGCCACAGCAGAGACCTGGGTTGGAAGTAGAGCAGCCAGGACTTGAACCGGCGCCAGCATGGGATGTGGGCACTGCAGGCAGCACCTTTACCCACTACACCACAGAGCCGGCCTCAACCGACACTCTTTAAGAGACTTTTTTTTTTTTTTTTTGCATAGATTTTTAAAAACAATTAATGACCTTTTTTTTCCAGATTCCACAAATTTTATAAAGCTTTTTCTTTTGTATTCTACTTTTCTAAAATGTATTTATTTATTTGAAATGCAGAGTGATTGAGAGAGAGGGAGACAGAGATACATTTAGAGATGAGGGGTGGGAGAGAGAAAGAGAAAGAGAGAGAGTTCTTCCATGTGCTGGTTCACTCCCCATCTGGACTCAATCAGGGCTGGGCCCGGCCAAGGCCAGGAGCTCCATTTGGGTCTCCCACATGGGTGCTAGGGACTCAAGTGCTTATCTCATCCTTTGCTGCTTTCCCAGTTGCATTAACAGGAAGCTGGATCAGAAGCAGAGCAGCCAGGATTTGCAATGCCACTCAGATATGGAAGCCAGTGTTTCACTGTTCCACAAACAGTCCCACATCAATATTCCTTTAGCCCATTTCCTTTATTCTTTTTTTAAAGGACAGAGTTTATTGGGGAAACCCAACAGACAAGGGGAAGGGGCGAAGAAGGGAAAATAGGGAGAAGGAGAGCATAAAAAAGAGATCCAGAGATGGAGAGAGAGACAGAGGTCAGGAGTCAGGAAGAGAGAGAGAGAGACCCACATGTTCAGGAACAGGTCCTTTTAAAACTTTGCTGGGTGGGGGGCAGGCAGGGAAGTAGACGCAGGGAATTCCATTAGGATGGGGGTGGGGCTGACACCGGTGGTTGGGCCATGTGGCCACCTGGCTTCTAGCAATGGCAGTGAGTAGCCCATTTCCTAATTCTCAGTAAGGTCACTTGTCTCTCTGGAAAACTCTTTCTCATTCTCCAAAAGCCATTCCAATTGCATTCCCTTTAAGCTAAGCCTGCTCACACAGAAAATAAATAAAATTCCTCTGTTATCTCTCAGTATGTGAAAAACATCTATACATCTATGTCCTGTATATTTTTTAGGACAGCAATAGTAGAAATAGTCTGACTATATCTCACATTGTCATCTGAGAACATACAACCATCAGAAATACAGCAAGCATTATGCTGCAGCCTAACTACAGCATACTTGTTGGTCTTGCCTACTGATGAGATTCAGGAGAATAAATGTCCTACTTACATACCGCTCTTCAGAAGGCTCTACACAAGAAAGGCTCTCAGAATTCAGTGACAGATTTGAATTGAATGGCTAACTCCACCGCTCTTGGAAGATAAGGAACTGTTTACTCAGTATGCTGCCCTGGTGAAAGAGGGTAGTCTCACAGAAGTGTCATAACAGAACAATTTTAAGATTGAGTAAAAATATTGATGACAAAAAAGCAAGATGTATATTTCATGTACTTGAGAAAAAATCGCTTTTAAGAAGTTATTGTCCATTTACTCTACTACTCTAATATGTAGCATATTAATATTACAATAACTAAGACAATCTCTCTTCATCCCAAATATTTATTTAATAGTAAAACAGCTCTAAGATATTTGATTTTCCTACCTCACACACAGGGTAGAAGTCAATATGACTAGGCTCGCTATGAAAATAGAACATGACCTTTCTGCATCCAATATGCCAATCTGAGCTAAAATTACTTCAGTTGTTCTGTGATTTGGGGATTTTCTATCTGTGACCTTTGAATTACAAAAAAATCCATTTTTTTCTACAGGTCAAAGTACCTGACAGTGAACTCCAGATAACAATGTTGTAGAATCTTAATCCTTATAGAGAAGGCCAAGATAGATTTCAGAATTTTCTATCATTTTAAAGACAGGGAGATGTGCTCTTTTATTAAATGCACACAATTTCTCAGTTATCCATTGTTGGTATATATCATGGTTTGAAAGCCTCTTTTAAATACTGGATAACTTAGAATTACTATATCAGTTCATTATTCTGTGCTCTACACATTTTTTTTTTTTTAAATTTTTGACAGGCAAGTGGACAGTGAGAGAGAGAGAGAGAGAGAGAGAGAAAGGTCTTCCTTTTGCCATTGGTTCACCCTCCAATGGCCACTGCGGCCGCCGCACCACGCTGATCCGATGGCAGGAGCCAGGTGCTTCTCCTGGTCTCCCATGGGGTGCAGGGCCGAAGCACTTGGGCCATCCTCCACTGCACTCCCTGGCCACAGCAGAGAGCTGGCCTGTGTCGCTCCCCCTCTTCGTGGAGGAACAACACAGGACCCTGTGCTGTTCTTTCGTCTGCTCGGCCCTCCCCGGGTTTGCTGCTGGTTCTTCCCGGGTTGGCTACTGTCCCTTCCACCTCCGTGGAAGGGCGGTTCCCCCTGGCCACTTTCCCCACTTCCGCAGGGGAGCGGCACATCGCCAGCCGGCTCTCTTGGGGGCTGCACAGGTGTTCCCTCAGATGTTCCCCTTAGATGTTCCTGGTGCATGCCGTCTCTCTCCTCCTTTATAGTCCTCCTCCGCCAATCCCAACTCGGCTGCCCACATGCCCAGTACGCTGCTCTCCTCCAATCAGGAGCAAGTCCTACAGTTTATTGGCTGAACTGGAGGCAGCTGTGTAGAAGCTGTTTTCTTCTCTCCCAGCGCCATATTGTGGGAGAGCAGATGCACAGAATAAGTCTTAATTCCAGTAACTTAGTCTAGTCCGAGTTGCTCCCCACAGCCTGGAAGAGGGGCAACCAGGACAGAATCCGGCGCCCTGACCGGGAGTAGAACCGGGTGTGCCGGCACCGCTAGGCGGAGGATTAGCCTATTGAGCCGCGGCGCCGGCCAGTGCTCTACACATTTTGAAGCAGGGAAATTTATCTTGGCCATCACTGCCTTTAAACTTTTTAACTTCATTTTAATACAGACTGTGATAAATAGTATCAGTTTATCATCCTATCACTTCAGAAAATTCAAATACCTTGTGAAATTCTGAATACTACAAATTTAGAAGAGGAATAGTTATATGTGGAAGAGAAGATGTTCTTCTTTCAATATATATTATATAAGAACCTACCCAGTTTCTCACCATGTATCAAAAACTCTTCTCTACATGATATTTTCATGCTGTCCTTCAGCATGTTTGTCGTCATGTGATTTGGTTATAGATAATGGAATCAGGAAGGATTTAATATGCACCAGTTATAGATCTGATCCAAAAATCCTTTTGTTCCTCTTTTTGTTCTCTTTTCCCTTTTTAGGTAGAAAGGTGACTTGAACATCAAGTACAAATGAACCCAGAACTACCAACAGGCTAAATTTCCATGAGAAAGATGTCCAATGGATTCATATCCAATTATTCTTCCTGCTGTGGATACCCCTGATAATAAACCTGACTTTGTATGCTGTATGTTGCTATAACAAAGTACCTCAGTACAGGTAATTTTATAAAAAAGCAAAGGTTTATTGGGCTTGTGGTTCTGGAGGTACAGTGCTGACATTGGAAACATTTTATGAGGGCCCTGTTGCTGTAATATAGCAAAGCTGAGCTGACAAATCTACTAGTTTAGGTCTCTGTTCCTCTTTATAAAACCACTAATGCTATCATGATACTTCACCCTAATTTCCTCAAGTATTACTACTTATTTCTCAAAACCCGATTTCCAGATATAATTTACAATTGATTTCAGGGATTCAGTTTCCAAAATGTGAACTTTAGGTACATTCAATTTATAGCAATACACAAAAGATCATTGCATTATCAGAACTTTGTGTCTTTTCCAATGGGGAAAGAGATTAGAGCTAAGAAATGTATTCAAAAAACACACAGAGAACTCCGCTGACAGTCTAATCACCTTGGGTTTAAATTTTTGTTTGTTTAATGATTTATTTATTTATTTGTTTTGTTTTGTTTTATTTGACAGGTAGAGTCATAGACAGTGAGAGAAAGAGAGACAGAGAGAAAGGTCTTCCTTCCATTGGTTCATTCCCTAACTGGCTGCTATGGCCAGTGCTGCGCCGGCCCGAAGCCAGGAGCCAGGTGCTTCTTCCTGATCTCCCATGCAGGTGCAGGGGCCCAAGCACTTGGGCTATCCTCCACTGCCCTCCCAGACCACAGCAAAGAGCTGGACTGGAAGAGGAGCAACCGGGACTAGAACCTGGTACCTATATGGGATGCCGGCGCCACAGGTGGAGGATTAGCCAAGTGAGCCACGGCGCTGGCCCTTACTTATTTGAAAGGCAGAATTACTCACAGAGAGAAGGAGAGGCAGAGAGAGAGAGAGGTCTTCCATCCGCTGGTTTACTCCCCAGATGGCCGCAAGGGCCGGAGCTACGCCAACCCAAAGCCAGGGGCCAGGAGCTTCTTCTGGGTCCTCCAAGTGACTTAGGCCATCTTCTACTGCTTTCCCAGGCCAAAGTAGAGAGCTGGATCAGAAGTGGAGCAGCTGGGATTTGAACCAGCGCCCACATGGAATGTTGGCACTGCAACCGGTGGCTTTACCCACAGTGTCATAGCATTGAATCTGGGTTTCAAGTTTTTATCGGAAAGCACAGACTAAGTAATCGCAGTTTTTGTCCATTTCCCTTTAGTGCATGCTGCATTTGTTCCTTCAATATGCACATTATCATATGAGCTGAAGATGTGAATTCCTGTCTTTCCCTTGATTAATAGATGAACTTCACTCCTGTTCTTTAGCTTCTAGAAATGAGGTGTCCTTTGAGGGATTACACCACATGGTGAAGGTCAAAGGCCTTTCAGAAATTCAAACCAGGACCACAAAATCTGATCACTTTCTTGGAAAAAGAATCATCCTAAACTCACCAGTGTGTCCCATTCACATCATGAGACTTTTTATGAGGATAATGTCTATTAAATTTGAATTCCAAATTTTCTGGGTGCAATTCTGAATGCTCCCTCCTTATAAACACAGTTATTTAACCAAGCTGAACTTGACCTTTACTCCACAAACATATTTTAGTACTCAACCCATAGTATCCTATAGGGGCTGGCACTGTGGCATAGCACGTAAAGCCCATAGAGGAGCCAGTTCAAGTCCCAGCTGCTCCACTTCTGATCCAGCTCCCTGCTAATGGCTTGAGAAAGTTGCAGAAAATGGCCCAAGTGCTTGGGCCCCTGCACCCACATTAAGCTCCTGGGTCCTGATGGCTGTGGCCATCTGGGGACTGAACCAGCAGACGATAGATATCTCTCTGTGCCTCTACCTCTCCATCTGTGTAATTCTGATCTTCAAATAATTTTTTTAAATAGTATCCTATAATATATTGCTCCAAGGGGCCTGCACTGTGGCGCAGTGGGTTGACACCCCAGCCTGAAGCATCAGCATGCCATATGGGCGCCGGTTCGAGACCTGGCTGTTCTAATTCCTGTCTAGCTCTCTGCTCTGGTCTGGAAAGCAGTAGAAGATGGCCCACGTCCTTGGGCCCCTGCACTTGTGTGGGAGAGGCTCCTGGCTCCTGGCTTCAGATCGGTGCAGCTCCAGCCATTGCGGCCAACTGGGGAGTGAATCAGCAGATGTAAGACCTCTCTCTCTCTGCCTCTCCTTCTTCTCTCTATGTAACTTTAACTTTCAAATAAATAAATCTTTTAAAATAAAAAACCTTTGGCATACTTTATAATTCTTATCATCCAAATAGGAGAATCCTCCACATGGAAAATTTACAATATAAATTAATATAATTACCTAATACAAACATGTCCAAAAATATAACAATAAGTCAGACATATAGAAAGACAAATTTAATAAGAACATATAAGGGGCTGACATTGTGACATAAGAAGTTTAGCCTCCTCCTGCAGTGCTGGCAACCCATATGAGCACCAGTTCCATTCTTGGCTGCTCCACTTCCAATCCAGCTTCCTGCTGATGTTATCTGGGAAAGCAGCAGATGATGATCCAAATTCTTGGGTCTCTGCATCCGTGGGGGAGACCTGGGAGAAGCTCCTGGTTCCAGCCTGGCCCAACTGCTGTCATTGCAGCCATTTGGAGGGCAAACCAGAGGATGGAAGACCTCTGTCTATATATCTCCCTCTTTCTATAACTCTGCCTTTCAAATTAATAAAAATAAATCTTTAAAATATTCTTCAAATAAAATAATATATAAGAATTTGAAACAGAATGATATGTGTCGCTCCCCGTCTTTGTGGAGGAACGACACAGGACCCTGCGCTGTTCTTTCGTCTGCTCGGCCCTCCCCGGGTTTGCTGCTGGTTCTTCCCGGGTTGGCTACTGTCCCTTCCACCTCCGTGGAAGGGCGGTTCCCCCTGGCCACTTTCCCCACTTCCGCAGGGGAGCGGCACACCGCCGGCCGGCTCTCGCGGGGGCTGCACAGGTGTTCCTTCAGCTAGATGTTCCCCTTAGATGTTCCTGGTGCATGTTGTCTCTCTCCTCCTTTATAGTCTTCTTCCACCAATCCCAACTCTGCTACCCACACGCCAGGTCCTACAGTTTATTGGTTGAACTGGAGGCAGCTGCGTAGAAGCTGCTTCTCCCTTCTCAGCACCATATTGTGGGAGAGCAGATGCATAGAATAAGTCTTAATTCCAGTAACTTAGTCTAGTCCGAGTTGCTCCCAGTTGCTCCCCACAGATATGGAACAAAAATATACATATTTCTTATAACTTCTTCTTTTTTTGTGCTGCTTTCCCAGGTGCATTGGCACAGGGAGCTGGATTGGAAGTGGAGCAGCCAGGACTTAAACCAGTTCCCATATGGGACGAAAGCACTGCAAATGGCGGCTTAACCTGCTGAACCATTGCTGAGAGATAAACCCGTTTGAAATTTCAATGTTTATCACTTAACGATATATTTTCATGCACGTAGAACTTTTAACTATTTTTGCATGTTTAACTCATTCCATACTGGGTTGAATAGCATCCCTCAAAAATCTGTGCCCATTGAACACCCATGAATGTGACCTTATATTGAAATTAGATCTTTGCAGAAAAAAATCGAGTGAATTGAAGATTATACAGGGTTTGCATGTGCTCCAATTCCAATGACAAGGACCCTTATAGGGTAAAAAATTAGACACGAAGATACAAACACACACAGAGGGAAGATATCCATGTGAAGACACAGGCAGAACTTGGAATGTTTAACAATGATCCAAGGAACGTCAAGGACTGCCCAGAACTACCAGAAGCCAGAATAGAGGGATGAAATGCATTCCCTCTCAGAGTCCCAGAAGAAACCAAAGCTTCACTTTGAATTTCTGGCCTCTGAACTACAAGTGAATAAATTTCTGTTGTCTTGAACCACACAGCCTTGGTGATTTTTATGCTAACACTTAAAAGTTACATGCACGCATATAGAGTAGGCCTGTAAAATATGCATATACATTACCATTTTTATAAAACATAGTGCATAACAATTATAACTTTTTTTCTTATGAACATTTCACAGCTGTGTTAGATGTATGCTATCATATGTTATTTATTTCCAGGAGCTTCATCCATGTGTCCTACATGGGTGCAGGGGCCCAAGCACTTGGTCCATCTTCTGCTGCTTTCCCAAGCACATAATCAGGGAGCTGGATCAGAAATGGAGCAGCTGAGAATCAAGCTGGCACCCATATGAGACGCCAGCATCACAGGCTGTGGCTTTACCCACTGGGCCACAACACTGTCTCTAAGAATATTTTTAAAGTATCCATACTTCTGTTAGTGCACATAACAAAATAGCTGGCATTATACATACTAATTCACTCTGAACAATTAGAAAATTAATAACTGTGTAAAAAGAAATCATATTTTTCAGATATTGGAAAACAGCACAAAGCAGTAATATTTGCAGGAGAAAGTTGACAAACCAAGTGAGTTCAAAAGTCACCTCATTCTTCGGACAAGGGTGCTTTCATAATGCACCTTAGGAAAAGTGTACCTAAGATTATGGTGTTCTTTCTGAGAGTTTGAGGTAGTGGATGCAGATGGAACTTTAGGGGTAAAATAGCAGAAAAGAAAAGAAAATGCCAGGCTATTTTCAAAATTTTAAGTAAACATTCACTAATAACCCTAGCTGAATGCCTTCAAATGCCAAGCGGATCGCATCAGTCCAGTTGGCATGGCTTCTCAAGGTCAAGTCTGGAAAAGGCACTTTAAGTACCTACCAGAGTTATGTCATCATATGATGGATAAACCATTCACAAGGTAAAGGCTACTGCACTGTACACCAGCTTTTTCAAAGGCATAGAATCAGCCTTAACACGAAAAAGCTTATCATTCTGTGCCTTTAATAACAGCCCAAAACAGGTCTCAACACTCCTTAAAGAAACATAACAAAGTCTAGGCATACTCCACATACTATCACAATGGGAGACATCCAAACAAAATAGTTAGAGGGACGTATAGGAGGAAAATGTGAACCATAGCAAGTAGTAAATAAAATTCAGGCATAAAAAGGAAAGAGATGAGAGCATTAACAGACGTCCTTAAAAGATTGTTATAAATATATTCATGATGCAAAAGAAAATGCAGACATAATGAGAAAAATTAAATCTATTAAACAAAACAATGGCTATAACATTCTATGAAGGGAAAAATATTTGAAAACAAATTCATCTAATGGTGTTGTATCATGTTATAATCTTCAACAAAATACTGTAAATTTTGAATAAGTGGTAATATGAGGTGCCCAACTGGAATGGTAGAGGTTAAAACACCTAATACATAGAGATCCTAAATTCTTTGAAGCTAAACTGCTTCTTTGATAGAGAGTTCTCACAAAATAGATAGGCGTAGCAAAATAATACTTGATAAAATGGCTTATTTTTTCAAAGTTTAATACAAACTATAAAAACCTATGAATCTTAGAAACTAAGGAAAATGTAAAAAAGGATAAAAACAAAGAAAGCAACACCAAAGATAGAATCATAACTTCAGTAAACAGAATTAATGGAATGTAGATCTTCAAGGTCCCATTGTAGTTTCTATTTATTTATTTATTTATTTATTCGACATGCAGAGTGGACAGTGAGAGAGAGAGACAGAGAGAAAGGTTTTCCTTTTGCTGTTGGTTCACCCTCCAATGGCCGCCACGGCCGGCGCACCACGCTGAACCGATGGCAGGAGCCAGGTGCTTCTCCTGGTCTCCCATAGGGTGCAGGGCCCAAGCACCTGGGCCATCCTCCACTGCACTCCCTGGCCACAGCAGAGAGCTGGCCTGGAAGAGGGGCAACCCGGACAGAATCCGGCGCCCCGACCGGGACTAGAACCCAGTATGCCGGCGCCGCAAGGCGGAGGATTAGCCTGTTGAGCTGCGGCGCTGGCATAAATTACATTTTAACAGCATAAGAAGTTGTAGTGTCTTATTGTGCACATGAAGACTACAAATAATGATATACTCCATGTTATTCTAATAAACAAAAAAGCTACAAAAGGATTTATAATGTTCTTGCCATAAAGATATGACAAATATTTGAAGAGGAAAAGACAAAATACCCTCTGGAAATGCACAGGAATATTACATTTAAGTAAACAAAGTGATCGCAGACTTTTCCAGATGAAAGGGAAAAGTCAAGCCAATGAAATAACACATTTAAAGAGTTAAAAGCAAATAACATCTAAGTATTCATAAGAAGTACAAAATAACAATATTAAAAAGCAAAAGCTGAAGGAAACAATTGCTCAATAATATAGTGTAAGAAAATGTGTACCATGCTTAATTCATTCAAAATATGTTCAAAATCATCATTTAAAATACATTCATCATCATAGGTTTGCCATGAAAAATACAGATAACACAAAATCGAATACCACCCCATGCATACTAAAGTATGACAAAAATTAAAATTGCTGATAATTAAACTCTTGTTAGGAATGTAGAGAAATTTGAACTGATGAAATGTGCAAAGCTTTAATTATTTTAGGAAATAGTTGACTGCTTTTGTAAAGTAAAACACAAAATTAACATGTGACCCAGAAATTACACTCCTATATATTTACCCAAGAGAATAAAACCACATATGCACAAAACTTTTACATAAATACTCAGAGAAACTTTATTCATAACAGCCAAAAATACAGAAACATTTCTGTCTGTGAATGAATAAACAAATAGTGTAATATTTATGCAGTGAACTAATTATAAGCAAAGATATTGATTGGGCTACCAATACACACAATAGGATGAATATATTTCAAAGTCATGATGTGTTCAAAAGAACGCATGCAAAGAGCATATGATATTGGATTCTAATTACGAATGTCTAGAATTAGTAGAAAATAATCCACAGTGACAGGGAGCAGAGTAGAGCCTTAGTGCTAAGGCAGTAAAGGAGACTCTGACTGCAAAGTGACTCAGGTAAAATTCAAGTGATAGAAATGGTCCACTCTTGAGTGATGAAAACATGTGTGTTCAAAGTCAGCATATTGTGTATATGCACCATTGTGTTTGTATCATACATCAATAAAGCTAATTTCTGAAAAAAATTCTGCTAACACACTACTTTTAAGGTCTGTCCTAAAAGAACAATACACAATTTGGATATTCAGGTTTGCATAGACATTCTGTTTTGTTTCCAATCATAATATCAAAAAATAGACTTATTAATATTCTATCATGTGGGATGGCTGCGTATATCAGGGAGAGAAAATATAATGGAATAATTGGAGCTACAAAATTGTATAACATTGTATATACTAGTAATCAATGGTGTTATATGTTTTTATTTACTTTCTAAAAGATTTATTTTAAATGCAGAGTGACAGAAAGAGAGAGACATAAAAAAGAAAGAGATATCTCCAATCCATTGCTTCACTTTCCAAATGCCCACAATAGCCAAGGCTGGGGCAAATTGATGCCAGGAGTCAAAAACTCCATGCAGGTGTCCCACATTGGTGGTGGGGACTCAAGTTCTTGGACCATCATCCACAGCCTCACAGGTGCATTGAAGCTGGATCAGAAATGAGTAGCCAGGATTCAAATGGGCACTGCGATATCAGTTGTGGGACTCCTCAGGGGCGACTTATCTGCTGTGTCACAATAGCCATCTCATATGTCTTTTAAATGATTGACAATTAAAGAGAAGGATAAATTATAATTTTAAAAATGCAACAAATTGATATGTATGTAGAGTAATGTAAAAAACATCAAAAAGTCTAGTTCTCATGTTTGGTTTTTTTGTATCGATTTTTGTATAGATTGTTATCATATTTCACAAAATTCTTTATTCTTCCATTAAACTACTCTAAAAAAGAAATGTGGAAAAGTGCCATGAATTTCCTGGCTTATTGTTACAGATGGTTAATAATGCTTGTATTTCCTAAGCAACATCAAGTTGGTCAACATCTATGATATAAATTCTACTTTATTTTCACTTTTTCAGGTCTATATAGTCTTTTTGACAGAATGGCCAACATAGTGTGAACAATCCCACTGAAGGTAGATAGCAATATTGAGAACACCTTCCATGTACCTGAGTAACCCATATGTCATGGACTGATTATATTTGTTAGAAAAATGTATTTGTTTATTTCAGGAGCAGAGACATACAAAACAGAGACAGAGAGCTCCTATCCTCTGATTCATTCCCCAAATGCCTGGGATGACTAAAGCATGGCAGAAACCACATTCTGGAGTCAGGAAATCAATCAAGACCTCCTAAATGGATGGTAGGTAACCAATTATTTGAGCCATCTTTGCTGCCTTATTGGGTCTGCCTTAAGTAGATTTGGAAGCTGAAGCCAGGAATGGAACCCAGATATTTCAATATGGGATACAGTTATCTTAAGCAGTATCATAACCACAGGACAAAAACCCGCTTCCTGAGTGTCTTTAAAGTGTCATAATAGATATTGAATGCCTAGAACCGGGTGTGCCAGCGCCGTAAGGCGGAGGATTAGCCTAGTGAGCCGCGGTGCCCGCTGAATTCATGTCTTCTAACAACAAAGTACATACCTTGCTCATTTTGCTGTGCTTTAAATCTGTGAAATGAGGCCGGCGCCGCAGCTCACTAGACTAATCCTCGGCCTGTCGCGCCAGCACACCGGGTTCTAGTCCCGGTCGGGGCAACGGATTCTGTCCCAGTTGCCCCTCTTCCAGGCCAGCTCTCTGCTGTGGCCCAGGAGTGCAGTGGAGGATGACCCAAGTGCTTGGGCCCTGCACCCGCATGAGAGACCAGGAGAAGCACCTGGCTCCTGGCTTTGGATCAGCGTGGTGTGCCTGCAGCAGCGTACCGCAGGAGTGGCCACTGTGGGGTGAACCAACAGAAAAAGGAAGAAGGAAGACCTTTCTCTCTGTCTCTCTCTCTCTCTCACTGTCTACTCTGCCTGTCAAAAAAAAAAAAAAAAAAAAAAAAAAACACTTTGAAATTAAATGGCTCTAATAAGAACTGTAAACTAAAAAAAAAAAGAAATATCTGAGCTGGAGTTAGCCCTTGATATGACCTGAGACTCATTCTAATGTGCAATTTCTTTCTTTCTTTCTTTCTTTTTTAATTTGTTTATTTGACAGTGAGAGAGAGAGAGAAAGGTCTTCTTTCCATTCGTTCACTCCCCAAATGGCCGCTATAGCCTGCGTTGTGCCGATCCGAAGCCAGAAGCCAGGTGCTTCTTCCTGGTCTCCCATGTGGGTGCAGGGCCCAAGCACTTGTGCTATCCTCCACCACCCTCCCGGAGCACAACAGAGAGCTGGACTGGAAGAGGAGCAACCCGGACTAGAACCCGGTACCCATATGGGATGCCTGCGCCACAGGTGGAGGATTAACCAAGTAATTCACGGTACTGGCCCCTTTAATGTGCAATTTCCATGATGAATGTAACCAACTTTGTCATCAAAAAATGTTGAGAATAGACACCTCCTCCTTGCTATTTGGTTTGGATTTCATATAAAAAGAAACTAAACTTAAATTTTTATCTTTTACTTTATATTTTTATTTTGAAAGACTTTTATTTGATCTAAACGGATAAAGGCAATCAATGCACTTATTTCTTTAATTGGAAGCAAGTTTAGCTTTGGCAACTAAATTGTCTTTCTGTAAATTCTGCAACATTATCTATAAATAGAGAAAATAATTCTTATCTACCCAATTAGGAAATCGGTTGCATTGATGTCTATAAATAAAGCATGCATATTTTATTATCTTTTCAAGTTTCCATCAAGATCCTATTATAGATGCAATATATAAGCTGTGAGTCATAATATCTTTTATTTCCTCTTTGCTCTCAGCAATGTGCAAATGTTTCTTCAAGGTGCTGCTTGACAATGCGAAGACAGAGTATTTTAGCCAAATACCTGTAGAGAAGGTGATGATGTGTCGTGCCTTCAAGAGGGCGCCAACAAGCTTGTCATCCATCTTAATTTCTCATGACATGTTTATCTACTTAATTCACTGTGGCATGAAGGAGAGCTGAAGATTATATGTTTCAGATGAGCTTGACAAAATGTGACACCCTTTGTATTTTATTAGACTTGTGCATTTAACGCAAAGGAAGGAGTAGATCACGAAGGAATAAAATCCCGTTGTTAAAATAGCCACTTGAAAATTTTCTTTTCAAATCAATAACAGCAAGGTAATATTTCGTGAAGAAGCTTCTGAACTAATAGCTACAGATTAGAAACAACACAATGTTCTCTTGCCATTTTAAATGAAAGTTTATGTTATATGGTTAATGATAATTAATCATAAGTCTTTTCTTAATCCTGTGCCAGCAAGTACTTTTGAGGGAAATTAACATACAATAGCCACTAAAATATGAAGGAGGAACAGATCTATGAGGATATTTTAAACTATTATTCTAGCTGAATTGTTTTTGTCAGCCATTGGAGAGAAATTGCTTAACTACCTCTGGCCACTAATTTGGACCTAAATCATCAGAATTAGCATTGTCATTACACTCCTACAGTAAACATGGATAAATTGGTCATTGTACCCTGTTGCCTAATTTGAGTAACTGATTTTGTACTTAAGAGTAGTTCAAATTGCTAGCATTAAAGGACTCAACTAAACAAATTAATTTCTTCAGTTTCAGGGGACAACTTTGTAATATTTGGGTTTCTGTCTCAGTATTTGTTAATTAATTGAGCCTCACGAACCACTCCTGAGGAAGTCTTAAGACCATTTTATTATTTGAGTAATAATCCAAGGTTCAAAATAGACTAAAAATATTTACTCTTCTTGAGTTACAAATTATGCACTTTGAATATGGCTTTTCAAAAAATTTTAGCTCCGCATGAAGAAATACATTTGGTTTCCTAGCCCCTTTTCTAAAATAAGTATCCAAATTCAGTCCCATTCCTGATTGTGCATTTTAACACAATAAAATAAAATAAATAGAAAAAATATTTGAAGATGCATTTTAATTCTTCACTTCATATACATGCACGATAAATTGATCTTTATATTGTAAACACAATCTCTTCATTTGGAACAATAAATGGTGGATTATTCAACTTTTACTACTAGCAATGATGTAAGATTCATTTTAATAGGCAGGAACATGCTGTATTAGTTTTCTAGGGAAGCCATAATAACGTGTTGCAGAGGGGGTGACTTGCACAATGGAAATTTGTCTGTTGGTCCTGGAGGTTGGAAGTATAATACTAAGCCATTGAGCAGTTTGGTTTCTTTTGAGAATCCTCTCATTGGCTTGCAGGTGGCTGACGTTTCCCTATGTTCTTACATGACCTTCCCTCTATCCATGCACAAATGTGGTGTCTCTGTGTGTCTCCAAGTTTTTCTTTTTACACTATCTCCACTTCAACTGGATTAATACCCACTCTAATTTTAAGTTTGATCACCATATTTAAAGGCTCCATCTTAAAATACAGTCTTAGTCCATTTGACTGCCACAAAATACTGGAGATTGAGTAGTTCATTAGGAACAGAGTTCAGGCCGGCGCCGTGGCTCACTAGGCTAATCCTCCGCCTTGCGGCGCCGGCACACGGGGTTCTAGTCCTGGTTGGGGCGCTGGATTCTGTCCTGGTTGCTCCTCTTCCAGGCCAGCTCTCTGCTGTGGCCAGGGAGTGCAGTGGAGGATGGCCCAGGTGCTTGGGCCCTGCACCCCATGGGAGACCAGGAGAAGCACCTGGCTCCTGGCTCCTGCCATCGGATCAGCGCGGTGCGCCAGCCGCAGCTCGCCTGCCATGGCGGCCATTGGAGGGTAAACCAACGGCAAAGGAAGACCTTTCTCTCTGTCTCTCTCTCTCACTGTCCACTCTGCCTGTCAAAAAATAAAAATAAAAAAAAAAAAAGTAAAGGAACAGAGTTCATTTACTTTGGGAGGTCCCTGATGAAGGAGCCAGCAGGTTTGGCTCTTTGTTAAGGGCTACTGTCTGTTCCAAGATGGTTCCTTGATGTTGTGTGCTCTAATTCAGAGCAACCCTATACCCTCACATGGCACAAGGCACAGTTGCAAAAGAGATGAGCTGGCTCTGGAACCTCCTTTTATAAAGGTTTCTAATGCAATTCACAAGGGAAGAGTCTGAAAGCCTCTTCACCTCTCAAAGGCCATACTTATTAATGCTATCATATTGACATCATCTGAATTTTGGAGTGGACCTATTTAAACCACAGCATACTTACATTCTAAAGTACTTGAATTATGGATCCAAAATATGAATTCCAGTGGAACACAACTCAGCCCATAACACAAAAAACTACAATAATATTCAAAAGATGCTATATTCTACCTAGTGAAAATTAGGATAGAAATGGAAAAGAGACTTTTTTTTTAAAACAAAACAAAACAACAATAACAACAAAATGACTGGTAGAACTCTGTGTGAAGAAAGGATAAGCTTTATGGGTGAAGAATTAATTGCAATTTTTTTGGTGGACCAGTTTCATTATTCTGAACATGTAATGCATTTGCAATATTCTTTTGAACAATTGAATTAATGTTAATTTCCTCTCTTGAGGATGGCTCATATAATGAATAGCAATGGTTTTAAAATTATGAGGGAGATATTTATAATACATTGAACTGCTGAGGAAATGATTCATTGCTTATATTGTCAGTATTTTGTCTTTTGAGCCCATTGATATTATCAAAAAATTCATCATGATAAATGTTAGTATAATGAAACAACAGAAGCGACCATGATTTGTCACTTCTTTTACAAAGTGCTACGATGATCATTTATGAATATTATTACAATCTAGTGCTATTATTTTTCTCCCAACGAGAAGGAACTAAAATATAATTTCGGAAGAATATGCATAAACAAATTGGTCAGCATTTTTTGTGTGATCAGTGTACATTTCCTTTTCCACTTATGGCAAATTTAACATGAATTTAGCTTTCAACATTATAGTTCAAGTGAGTTACACTTATGTATATTCTTAGAGGAGTTATTGACTGGGTATGTCATCTTTTTTTTAAGATTTATTTTTTATTCGAAAGACAGAGTTACAGCGAGACACAGGCAGAGAGAGTAAGGTATTCCATCTGCTGGTTTGCTCCCCAATTGGCTGCAACAATGAGCTTTGCAGATCCGAGGCCAGGAGCCACGAGCTTCTTCCAGGTCTCCCATGTGGGTACCAGCGCCCAAGGACTTGGATCATCTTCTACTGCTTTCCTAGGCTATAGAAGAGAGCTGGATCAGAAGTGGAGCTGCTGGGACTGGAACTGGTGCCCATATGGGATGCTGGCACTGCGGGTGACAGCTTTAACCACTATGCCATAGGGGTAGCCCCATTCTGCTTTTTAAATAGATAATGCTTTTAAAGGAGTGTGGTTAGTATCAAAAAGATGAAAGATAAATGTTGGTGAAGAAAAGGAGAAAAAAGGGAGCACTTATGCCCTGTTGTGGGGAAGGTAAATTAGTATAGCCATATGGAAATAGTAGGGAGGATCATCTAAAAATTAAAAATGGAATGCTAATATAATTCAGCAATCTTACTGTTGGGATTTTATCTAAAGGAATCAAAATCATTTGGTCAAGAGACATCTGGAATGCAATGTTTATTGCAGCAATAACCACTATAGCCAAGAAATGAAAACAAATTGTCTACCACCTGATAAAGCAAATCTGCTACATATGCCATAAAATAGTATTATTTCATCATAAAATCGATGAAATTCTCGCTGTTCTACTTCCGATCCAGCTCCCTGCCAGTGTGCCTGGGAAAGCAATGGTGGATCGCCCAAGTTGTTGGGCTGTTGTATATACATTGGAGACCCAGATGAAGTTCCTGGCTCCTGGCTTAGGTCTGGCTTAGGTCTCTCTCTCTCTCTCTGTAACTCTTTCAAATAAATAATTTTCTTTTGTTTTTAACAAAAGCGTAAAAATTCTATCAATTGTTACAAAATGAATGGGTATGGTGATTATTATATTAAGTGAAATAAGCTAGGAACAGAAAATCAAGTAACATATGATCTCATGTGGAATTTTGGAATGTTGATCGTATAGAGAGTACATGGTGGTTAGGAAAGGGTAAGGAGAAGAGAGTACAGAGAGGGATTGTGAAAAGTTGATTATTGGGTATTATGTTGCATTTAGGTAGGAAAAAGTGGTTTTAGTGCTCTGCACAGTAGGCTGACTATAGATAATGAAAATACATTGTATTTAAGAAAAATAAACTAAATATGATTTTGAATGTTTTTACTACAAAGAGGTGGTAGCTGAGAAGATGATTATAATCAGTTAAAATGTTTTAAATAATTTTAAATTTATTAAGGTTACAACATCTGTAATAGACATGATTGGGTCATGTACAACCTAATGTGGTATACTTATAAGAACACACATTATTTCTATAGTGCTCTTGTCAAACATGCAAACTTAATTCTGCTCATCAAATATCAGACAAGTACTAATTAACTTAAAATTTGTCTACAAAAACTCACAAATCAAGAAATACAAGAATCCCTGGGAAGCTAACACAGAACAGAGAAGACTATGGAGACAAAACAACTGAATATGGGGCTGGCACTGTTGCGCAGCCGTTTAAAGCCCTTGCCTGAAGTGCCGGCATCCCATATGGGTGCCGGTTCTAGCCCCGGCTGCTCCTCTTCCAATCCAGCTCTCTGCTATGGCCTGGGAAAGCAGTGGAATCCGACCCAAGTCCTTGGGGCCTTGCACCCATGTGGGAGACCTGGAGGAAGCTCCTGGCCCCTGGCTTCGGATTGGCTCAGCTCCGGCCATTGCAGCCATCTGGGGAGTGAACCAGTGGATGGAAGACCTCTCCCTCTGTCTCTACCTCTCTCTGTAACTCTGTCTTTCAAATAAATAAAATACATCTTAAAAAAAAAAAAAAAAAACTCAATATAATGTGAGTTACTAGATTGGATTCTGAAACTGAAAGAGGAACTTAGGAGACATCCTGACCATGTGTATATAAATTCTTTTCCCTATTAGTCCTTATTCAAGTCTTCATTTCCTAGGTTTCATCATTAAATAGGTTTTAGATT
The DNA here is from genome assembly GCF_964237555.1 of Oryctolagus cuniculus. Taxonomy (NCBI): domain Eukaryota; kingdom Metazoa; phylum Chordata; class Mammalia; order Lagomorpha; family Leporidae; genus Oryctolagus; species Oryctolagus cuniculus. Next base: position 105,024,121 of record NC_091439.1, read on the forward strand.
CTTGATTTTAGAGGAAACTATGTAAAAGATATGTTCTAGTCCCGGTTGGGGCGCTGGATTCTGTCTCTGGTGCTCCTCTTGCAGTCCAGCTCTCTGCTGGGGCCAGGGAGTGCAGTGGAGGATGGCCCAAGTGCTGGGGCCCTGCACCCACATGGGAGACCAGGAGAAAGCACCTGGCTCCTGGCTTTGGATCGGCGCAGCCGCGCTGGGCTGGCCGTAGCGGCCATTTGGAGGTGAACCAACGGAAAGGAAGACCTTTCTGTCTCTCTCTCTCTCTCACTGTCTAACTCTGCCTGTCAAAAAAAAAGAGTATAGAATGAAGACTTTCAATATGTATATATGCCTATGGTTGAGACACCAGGCGTTATTAGACTCTGTAGCTTCAGAAGTTAAATGTATAGTAAAGAAAAGAAAAAAAAAATAAGGCAGACAGTTCAAGTGTGTCTTCACTGTCATCCATTGGATGGTGCAAATGCTTGAGTCATTGAATAGCTGTTTTGCAAATCAAGTAATCAGTAAATGTTTAAATGTTGTGCTAAATTTTTAGAAATGAATACCCTTACCATTGGTATTCACTGTTCAAAATCATTAGAAATACAAAGAAAAATATTCAGCATATTAGGCTGGAAAAAAAACTCAACTTCTAAAACATTTAAGGAAATGTAATTATTGACAATCTTGAAATTCATTTCTGTAAAAGCAATGGCACTAATCAGAAGAAATAATATGAGCTTAAAAGGTATACAAGATTTAACTTGAAATTACAAAATTGCAATTTGAAATATTTCAACTTCTGGTAAAACTATTTTTATGGAGTTCATATTCTGAGTGGATAAACTTTTATTCTGTGTTGGAATTGAATGAAATTGAGATCTCTTATTTGCTGCATCTAAATTGAGCCAAATACAGTCATAGAGAAAACAGATTTATGAGATTTGTCTTTCAAAAATGCTTACTGAATAAAGATGATTGGAAAGGAGGCCAAAATGAGTTCTAGTAAAATAAATACTTGGATGGAACTATTTAAATAGAAAAAATGTTAGAATTAAGAATATCTTAGGGCCCATGCTGTGGCATAGTGGGTAAATCCACCTCCTGCAGTGCCAACATCCCATATGGGTGCCAGTTCAGGTACTGGCTGCTCCACTACCAATCCAGCTCTCTGCAATGGAAGATGGCCCAAGTCCTTGGACCCCTGCATCTATGTGGAAGACCTGGAAAAAGCTCCTGATTCCCAGTTTTGGATCAGTGCAGCTCTGGCCATTGTGGCCATCTAGGGAGTGAACCAGTGGATGGAAGACATCTCTCTTTCTCTTTCTTTCTCGCTCCCTCTCTCTCTGTGCCTCTCTGTAATTCTTCTTTTCAAATAGATAAATAAATTTTTAAAAAAGAATATCTTAATTCCGTAAAATATTCACTGAGCACACCAAGTGCCTCAGCATCTGGAAACAGTAATTATTTTTTTAGTGAAAGCTACTAGTATCAATGGAGAAAAATTAATTAATTTTGTCTATGATATCAAATTTAGTAACCATAAGATTCAGTTTAAATGTAATGGGTGATTACCTGGAAAATATGAATATATTGAAAATTAACCCCTTCAGAGAAATAATATGGTGTTAATGACATAGTATAAGAGATACAATGGCTGGGGCTGGTAACATGACTCACTTGGTTAATCCTCCGCCTGCGGCACCAGCATCCCATATAGGCACCGAGTTCTAGTCCTGGTTGCTCCTCTTCCAGTCCAGCTCTCTGCTGTGGCCTGGGAAGGCAGTGGAGGATGGCCCAAGTGCTTGGGCTCCTGCACCCGCGTCAGAGACCAGGAAGAAGTACCTTTCTCCTGGCTTCAGATCAACATAGCTCTGGCTATGGCGGCCATTTGGGGGGGGGTGAACCAACGGAAGGAAGAGAACTTTCTCTCTCTCTCTCTCTCTCCCCCTGTCTAACTCTATCTGTCAAATAAATAAAACAAAAAAGAGATAAATGGCTAAGATATATATTAATTCTCTATGCACCAAATTATACAATTTGCAGTATTTTAACATTTTCTTAGGCAATAAAATACTTTGTTTTAATTATTTTTTATTATTTTATAACTAATTTTATTTGTCAAAGAAGGGTAGGAGGGAGAGAAGAGGGGAAAGGGTGGGAGGGAGGAAGAAGGGAATATCATTATATTCTTAAAGTTGTATCTACACACACTAAATCTGTTAAAAATTAACTAAAAGAAATTTTAAGATGATTAAATTATCAACTCAGTCATTACACGTATCTTTTAAGAAGTGTATTTTTACTCACAGAGTATTTATTTGTGATATATACATTATATTTCATGAAAGATATATTTTATAGATATAAATATTGATTTACCATACATTTGGTTGATTTTTATGTAAATCATCCATGGAGATGGTTCATTAATTCTCTTGCTCAAAATCCTTGACTTTGCTCCAGAACTACTTTCAGACAAGATTACCAATCTAACTGTGTCAATCTACATGTATGTATATAACATAGTATAGATACTATAGGACATAGGCATATCCTAAATATCACTTGAAGTTGGTTGCCTCCTTGCGAGAGAGGGAGAACTTGAGTGTCATGAATTAGCTTTGACACAAAACGGAACAAGCCACTTCTGTTCACTATCCATTAGCTACTAGTAACTTCAACTGCTACTAGTAACTGACTGCCTTTGTGCTGGAAAACAACCAGGGAGAATATCTTGTAGAGCTATTTCCTATGCTGCAAAAAAAAAAAAAAAAAAAAAAAAAAAAATACTACACCCAAGTAATAGCTACCTACATGAGGACTTCAGAAAGCTCATGGCACTGTTGCTGGGATTTAGGGAGTGAACCAGCAGGTAGAAGTTCTCTCGTTCTCTCATTCTCTCTCTCTCTCTCTCTCTCTCTCTCACACACACACACACACACATTCTATCTTTCAGATAAATAAAAATAAATTTTAAAAATTCAAAAAGGAAAATTCAAACTAAAAGATCAGTTGATTTTGATGCAAAAAAATGGAAGATGTAGGTTTTCCATAGTAAGCATTTTCCATGAGTTTACTGTTTTCATGTGTCACCACATGCGCTTTTACTAAGCAATCAAGTGTGTAAGTAGGGACTCAAATAAGTATTTGATGAACTCTATATGGTATGTTTAAAATTCTCTATTTATTGGCTTTATATCAATTTTTATTTGTAATGCTGTTTTAACGATATTTATATTGCCTCCAGATGGATCATCTTGGCAGTTATAAGCCCTAAAATTTGAATTAATTCAAAGATAAACTTGAGTTTTTCAGCATCAAATATTTAATAGAAGTCTGAATAATTTGCTAGAAGGAAGACAACAAATAAATGAATGTTGCTTCCGAATGATGAGAGTTTCTGCTTTTGGAAACGTTAAAGTCTTACCCACGTAAATCTATTCCTTTCATTGAACTCAGTCCAAGTAAACAGCCATATTTATTTCACTTTGTACATTCAGAGAAAAGCTACCAACACCTTTTTTTTTGGATACTTTTGACTTTAATTTAACCTCAGGTGAACTAGGATCAAATTTCATTTATCACCTGACTCCTAAGAGCTTTGTTCTGATCAATAGATTGCAATGGTATTCTGAGGTCCCAGGATGATCATATCGAATATCAGTTTCTGAGAAAAGATAAAGGCATTACACATTTTACTTTAAAACAAGGTGTTTGCTGAGGACTACACGTTGTTTCATTAGTTGCTTCCTTACGAACAGACAACACTAATGTGGGATGATGAATTAGTGTAGAATTTTTAAGATGGGAGGTGGAGATTCCTGGAGCAGATCCTGAGGCTGACCTGAGGCATCGGGTTGGGAGTCACAACACGGTGGGGAATTAAAACAAATAAACAATAGCAACAACAACAACAGAAGCTTTGGTTTACCAGGTCTGAAAAGTTTCGTGTACATTTTTAAGAGTATTCATTATTTATTTGTTTTTTGTTTGAAAGAGAGAAAGAGATGGGGAGCGATATTGCACCCACTGGTTCACTCTCCAAATGCCTGAAATAGTGTTGTTCCAGGCCAAAGCCAGGAGCTGGGAACTCTGTCTAGGTCTCCCATGTGTGTGACAAGAATCCAAGTAGTTGGGCCAAGTAGTTTCCTCCCAGGTAGTGCATGAGCAGGAAGTTGAACTTGAAGTGTTGGGGGGGGGGCAGTTTCTCAAAGCCAGGTACTTACTCCAATATGGGATGTGGGTGCCTCACATGACATCACGACTACTGTGCTAATGCTTGCCTTCTAAATAAAGTTTTGTTGAGGAAGGAAGGAAGATGTTAGGGGTTGCTGAAAAACATAATCAGAATGAAACATGAAGAAAATTTCTTGGGAGTTGGGAAAGTTTTACATCCTATTTGGAGTCATGATTGCCTGGGTGTATATACACACCTAACTCATCCATTACACACACAAAATCTGTGCATTTCACCCTATGTAAACCAATAAGTATAATGTTTAAAGTATAAGTTTCTTAGAAACTCCAGAAATCATAGCTCCAATCAACATGTGAAAGATGCTGTGACAGGGGCTAGCGTTAGGTCTTTTGTTTAAGGACCTAATATCAAAGTACCTGACTCTGATCATTGGCTCCGGTTTCTAATTCCAGCTGTATGCTAAGTTGGAGCCTGGGAAGAAGTGCCAGTGGCTCAAATAATTGGGTTCCTACCAGCCACATGGAAAACATGGATTTTATCTCAGCTTCTGACTTTGGTTTTCCTGATTATTGTGGACAATTGGAGAAGAAATCTATGGGTGGGAACTTTCTCCTTCTTTCTCTCTCAAATTAAAAAAAAAAAAAAAAAAATTGCCGGTGCCGCAGCTCACTAGGCTAATCCTCCGCCTGTGACGCCAGCACTCCTTGTTCTAGTCCCAGTCGGGGCGCCAGATTCTGTCCCGGTTGCCCCTCTTCCAGGCCAGCCCTCTGCTGTGGCCAGGGAGTGCAGTAGAGGATGGCCTGAGTGCTTGGGCCCTGCACCCCATGGGAGACCAGGAGAAGCACCTGGCTCCTGCCATCGGATCAGCATGGTGCGCCGGCCACGGTGGCCATTGAAGGGTGAACCAACGGCAAAGGAAGACCTTTCTCTCTGTCTCTCTCTCTCACTGTCCACTCTGCCTGTTAAAATAATCATTTTTAAAGATTTATTTATTTATTTGAAAGCAGAGTGCAGAGAGAGGGATGGACACACATACAGAGAGAGAGAGAGAGAGAGAGAGAGAGAGAGAGACTGTATCTACTGGAACACTCCCCAAAGGGCCGCAACAGCTGGGACTGAGCCAACCAAGTCTGAGCCAAGAGCTTTGTATGGGTCTCTCATGTGGGTGGCAGGGGCCAAAATTCTTGGGTCCTATTCCGTTGCTTTCCCAGGCAGACAGCTGGATGAGAAGTGGAAAGGCTAGGAAGAGAATCAGTGTCCATATAGGATTCTGGCATCACAGCAAATAACTTAACCCACTACTCTACAAAGCCAGCCCTGAGAGTTTATTTTTTTAAAAAATAAATAGAGGGGCCAACACTGTGGTGCAGAAGGTAAAGCCGCCACCTACAGTGCCGGCATCTCATATGGGCGCTAGTTCTAGTCCTGGCTGCTCCACTTCTGATCAGCTCTCTGCTATGGCCTGGGAAATCAGTAGAGGATGGGCCAAGTCCTTGGATCCCTGTACCCATGTTGCAGACCTTTAAGAAACTCCTGGCTCCTGGTTTCAGATCGGCCCAGCTCTGGCTGTTACAGCAACTTAGGGATTGAACCAGCGGATGGAAGCCCTCTCTCTTTCTCTCTCTTTCTCTCTCTCTCTCTCTGCCTCTGCCTCTATGTAACTTTGCTTTTCAAATAAATAAATATATGAATCTTCAAAAAAAGAAATAGAAACATGCGGTGCCATTGATTTCCATTGCGTTTCTGTTGAATTCTGCAATAAGTATAAAACTGCAGATATTCGAGAATAATTATCAGACATAACGGTTAAGAATGGCATCTTTAATAAGCAAAAGTTGTTCCCTTCTCTTACATTTTGTATCCATTTATTCCAAGGTGGAATGATCTAATTCCTAACATCTGGAGTGCAAAACTTTTGGAAATAGATATTTTCTTTTTTGTTTTTAAGATAATAGTGAACTTCAGAACATGTTTACTTTTATATGAAATCTATCATTAGTCTTTCGTTTCTTCAAATGTATTCATATAAATTTGGCCACATAACTGTTTCAAATAATATGTCTCTGTTCTATTGCTTTTGCAGCACTGAGATAATCACCACCATAGAACAGACATCAGCAGGCACCTGGTTGTATTGGCCATCTCATGTGTGCAAAGGGGCTCAAGATGACTTTTTTGCAATTACAAAGCAATGGTAATAAATTCCTGTATCACTCAGTGATCTGGAAAATAAAAAGAAAAAAGAATCCACTTCCTGTTCAATTTTACCTGTCATTTAGTTATATCTGGTTGGTAAGATATGAAATTGTGTCCAAAGTATCAGTGTTCTATTGTGAATAAACATTTTTTTGGTATTCATGTTTAAAAGAAAATTTCCACCCACTTTGCACACTTTCCATTTCTTGAGGACATGCCATTATTTTTGCAATTTAGTTTTTCAATTAAATGATGAATATTGAGGATGTTGTTGTGGCAGAGAGGGTTAAGCTACTACTCAGAACACCAGTGTCCCATAGTGGAGTGCTGGTTTGAGTCCTGGCTGTTCCTCTTCGGATCTGATGTCCTGCTAATGTACCTAGAATGGCAGCAGAATATGGTTAAAGTATTTGAGTTCTTTCCTCCCACATGTGGGCACCAGATTGGAGTTTCAAGCTTCTGGTTTTGGCCTGGCCCATCCCTGGCTGTTGCGGGTATTTGACCTGGCAGATAGATTCTCTCTCTCTCTCTCTCTGCCACTCTGCCTTCAAATAAATAAATAAATAAACAATTTTCCTTTAAAAAATCAAAATAAACTAGGAACATTGTCCACATCTGAGCCTGGGTTTCATTTCACCATCCTTTGTACCACTCACCTGCTGCCTTTGTTGACAGAAGCACGGAACAAACCTGTCCTCAATCTAGCAAGGATTTTGTCATAATCTTACTGACATCCAAACACTTCTTGGGATTTCCAACAAATTTCCTATTCATATTATATGCATGGAATGTTATCATCAATAAGACTTTTATGTTTTTTCTTACATCTATACAAATATATTTTAAGTGACTTTGTAACTTGCAATTTTCCTATTCATATTATATGCATGGAATGTTATCATCAATAAGACTTTTATGTTTTTTCTTACATCTATACAAATATATTTTAAGTGACTTTGTAACTTGCAATTTAATTTGAAATAGGTCATAGTAATATGGATGTAGGGAACAAGGAAAGCTAAATATATTTGATCGAAGTATAAAAGTTTTAAAATTCCATCACTTCATTTAAATTTATAGAGAACGAACATGGTAATTATTTTGATTATAATTATAATTGTTGTTAATTATAATAATCTTTACAAATTTTTCTAAAACCTCAAATCAAACCATGAAATACCTTGTGGTTGATCAGACACCTTCATTTTAACTTTAACTGTTTTAAATAAATTTTCTTGTACCTCCTTAAGGTATAATTTTTGTTTGAGGGGAAATTTTACCCAACTTTCACAAATGCTGCAGCAGGATTATTTTATATGATCAACTGGACAAGCAATTCCATGGACTAGATGGAAGCTAATGTGCAATAAGAGGAAAGGAACAATTTATTTAAGCAGCATAAGGACCTTTGGTGGTATTATGTGACACTTATTCTAATGAGGAGGAAACACTCTAGATTGATTTTAAAAGCTGGAGAGGAAGACATGAGCACAAGTGGCGGAGATGAGCGGAAAGGAAATAGCTGCTTGTGAAATTCTTTCACTGTATTAGACTTAATTTTCCTTATTCACTTAATTTTCTCAGCAACATTTTGTGGTTGCCATTTGTTAATATTTATTTCATGAAGGCTGAGGCTGTATGTGACTATTTTGTCATAAAATTGCAAAGTTAACATGACCAAAACCAAGATACAATCAACAGTGAACCCGTTATTGTTTTCACAGTTAGAACTCAAGTTCCCTTTGAGGGAGAAACTTTCTCACTAAAGGAAAAGGTTTGTATGAGCCAATTAGCGTAGAGTCCACAGCTTTAGGGAATTTGAGGAGGCAGGAGATCAAACCAGGAGAAAAGAACAATGCTTTTCACTTGAAACAAACAAACAAACAAACAGAAAAAGAGTAAAGGATCATGACTTTGGTGTGTGCATGAAAGGGAAGTCAAAAAGTGGGCAATAAATGAAGAATGAAGGCCGTTTTCATAAATCTTAGTTTTCCATGGGCTAAAAATCCATACAAGTTTCTTAGTAAATGTAGAAACTTTGAGGATCAAGAATTTTCAGATGAAAAATTATCCACACACACACATACACACATACGCGTGTGCGTGCACACAGGAGTACTTAAAAGTGTATAAAAACTTGAATGAAAAGATAAAACATACTTATGTGGAAAAAAATTTTGAGTTCAAGTGTTGCTCCCCCTCTTCATGGAGGAACAACACAGGACCCTGTGCTGTTCTTTCGTCTGCTCGGCCCTTCCCGGGTTTGCTGCTGGTTCTTCCCGGGTTGGCTACCGACCCTTCCACCTCCGTGGAAGGGTGGTTCCCCCTGCCACATTCCCCACTTCCGCGGGGGAGCGGCACACCGCCGGCCGGCTCTCTCGGGGGCTGCACAGGTGTTCCTTCAGGTAGATGTTCCTCTTAGATGTTCCTGGTGCATGTTGTCTCTCTCCTCCTTTATAGTCCTCTTCCACCAATCCCAACTCTGCTACCCACACGCCGAGTATGCTGCTCTCCTCCAATCAGGAGCAGGTCCTACAGTTTATTGGTTGAACTGGAGGCAGCTGTGTAGAAGCTGTTTCCTCCTCTCCCAGTGCCATATTGTGGGAGAGCAGATGCATAGAATAAGTCTTAATTCCAGTAACTTAGTCTAGTCCGAGTTGCTCCAAGTTGCTCCCCACATTCAAGGTCCCTTTGTTTTACACAGAATTCAACCTTGTCCATTTTCCTAGATATTATAAATCAGAAACAATCATTTAATGCCTCTCTTTTATCGACTTGTTTTGTAATCTAAGTGCTAAATTTACAGAAAAGTACAATTTAGGTCAATTTGTTTCGAAAAACTCCTGAAAAAATTTTGGAAACCCACAGTGAAGTAGTAAAATTCTAAATATATATTTTGTAAAAAGAGAAGGATATGGTTCTAAATGTTTAAAATACATAGTTTCAAGTGATTAAATTGAAACTATGCCACTTGCTCCAATAAATACATAAAATAAATTTGCAATTAAGAGCATCTGTTTGGTTATAAAAACACATATGCTATAGGCCCACAAACAGAAATGATTCTCTTAAGTAAGACAAACACATTGACTATCATGTGAGTCTCTGTGGAGTGCGTTGGGGGGAACCTATGCATCCAATAGTGGTTAAGACCATGGCACAGACATTCAAGAGAATGGGACTCACATCATTTTTCAGCCACTTCATATCCATGTAGAACTGTGTGAAAATCTTACTTCTCTGTACCTTTGTTTTCCTAATCTTGAACACACTGTATTTTCTCCTATACTATCCATCTCTACCTAATGTATCACTCCAAGGCTTGGAGGAGAAAACAGCACCCGCTGTCCTATGCTCACAGCCATATGGGAGAGGAATCCGTGTTGGCTCTGCTTCACTGCCTGGGGCCTCTCTCTGGCTTTTACCTGGGTTCAGTTGCTTCTTCACAATCAACTAGTGCTCTTTGACTTTTCCTGCTCCCCTGATCCCTGTGCTGTCTCATCTTTCATTCTAAATTTCTTAGGCACTTCATAGTCCTCTGGTCTTTAGAAAGTCACATGTTTTACACAGCAATTGTTTTAAAGAGACAGAAAGTGCAACCTTCCAGGCCAGTCAACAGCTACAATAATACATGGTCATTCAAAAATGCTACTACAATGCACTTTAATTGAAGAAGTTCCAGGACCTCAGCAGATTCAAAAAGATAGAGAAGAGACTCGACAACCTGAATGGCAAAGTGTGTTACAAAATAGCATGTCTGATAGGAAGCATGGTTTTGATTAATTTAAGAAATATCACATGCTATGCAAGATAATGATGCCTATCTTAGGAAAGATTTCTGAAGTTTAAAACACTGTTATTTTCCTCTTATTACACCAATAATAAACTCTTATAAAGAATTTCGGATGACATCCCAGAGCTGAAATAAGTGTTTTGCAAAATGATATTCTTGGTTTCTAGTGATCCTCGTTATTAACATCAGAGAAACTATTCCTTTCAATTTTGATTTGCTTCTAGGACTTCTTATTGATAACTTGCCAAAATGCCCCAAAGCTGAAAGAACAAATAATAACCTGAAAAATATGAACATTTCTAACTCATCAAAGATTGAAATGGATGGAGTATGTATATCTCTCCTAATTTTTTTCTGGTAAATCTGGGTGAAGGAAAGATATTTCAGGATTATGAGTCATACTTGTATTTATATCAGCGTCTCCATTTTTATTTGCATTAGTTTGCCACAGACTTGTGGAAGTAAAGCATTATTTGTTCCCCGTTTGGTGCTAATGTACATGACTAATGCACTAATAAATATTGCAAGCAAATCAATTGTACTTCCTAATAGTAAGGTGAACAGCAATAGTATTTTATGCAAGATCATATGATATTGAGCTCTAAGCCCTGAAAGGAATGATTCTAGCCCTGACATTTCATTATTTCTTGGGATTTGTGTATCTCCTTTAATGTACAGTTAATGTAATTTGAGGATATGACTCTTTTTTATTGGCTTACTCTATGTTGTTGAAGTAACAAATCTTAAGTTGTGATGATAGCTGAAAACGTTCACAGACTTCTGACCAGGAAACAAAATGCTCAGAAATGTTCATTCTTCCTGGGAAAATGTATAAATCCAATTTGTTTTTCTCTGCGATATATACTTTGTATGAATAATGCCTGACATATATTTGTTGGTAGTAAACTTCATAGACTCTATCCTATTCAGCTCATTGTTTCCGCCAGGGAAACAGGGGTTGAAATAACAAGAAAGAATAAATAATGGAAGTAATGGTTTTAGCTGTAAATGCAATGTGATTGATCTTCTCAGGAGTCTCTGTGCCCACTGAGTTGTAATCCAGCATCATTTTACAACAGCTCAACACTTTATATGACTAATCCTACAAGGCACTCTCCTCCCACAAAAAAGTACTTTTCGGGGCCGGCGCTGTGACGCACTAGGTTAATCCTCCGCCTGTGGTGCTGGTGTCTCATATGGGCGCCAGTTCTAGTCCTGGTTGCTCCTCTTCCCATCCAGCTCTCTGCTATGGCCTGGGATAGCAGTAGAGGATGCCCTTGCACCCGCGTGGGAGACCAGGAAGAAGCACCTGGCTCCTGGCTTCGGATCACCACAGCTCTGGCTGTTGTGGCCACTTGGAGAGTGAACCAACGGAAGAAAGACCTTTCTCTCTGTCTCTTTCTCACTGTCTATAACTCTTTCAAATAAATAAATCTTTAAAAAAAGTACTTTTCAGAGGTTTTAAAATGTCTACAAAAGAGAATTTTCCATTCATTTTTAAATCTGAATGGTGTGAAAAACTGCTATAGTTCAGAAAATGTGCTGCTTGCTTTCCTACATACAATACATGAACGCTTGTCCCTGTGGTGTGCAGACTCATTTACAATGAGGGCAACATCTCTGTCTATATGTGTACATGTGTATAAATATTTAACCACTAAATAAAAGAGATCTTTTAAACCTCAAATCATTATTGTTGAAATCCACTAACAGAAGAAGGAAAGTGACATTCTTGTCCTCAATAAAAGTGGCTATGGTTACTGATCTGAAGCCAAGAAGAGTACCCAACAGGGGAGCGTGTCGAGGCCCCTTTGGAAGGAGAAGTCAGAATGACTTCCAGGGCTTGGAATCATCTTCGGGGATTTTTGGAAGAGCTTAGAGAAGCAGGAACTGGTTCTAGATTGGAAACTACCAGGAAGTGGAGAAAAGAATTGATCTGTTGCCGTTTTTGTCCAGAACAAGGAGGAATTGAACCGGGTTGGAGGTAGCATCAGTGAGCAAATAGTCACTGATCAGAAGGAAGGGTTAATCCTATTTACAGCCCCACTCTAGCTTTGAACAGCCCCTGTTAGAAGCATTGCTTGTTTTCCAATGATCTAGTTCCCAGCAGGGCTGATTCCAAATTCTCATTATGTTGGAAAAATTTATTAACCTTTTGAAATCATATTTTATCTTTTTCGCAGAAGTATGTGTTTGTGAGGATTTAAAAATTCCTGAAAAATGTCAAAGTTATTAAGAAAGAAATTTATTAGGAGAGTTAAACCAAACTTGTGCATATAAAACATATGTGTGTGTGTTTATACAGACAGATATCTGTATATATGTTATACGTGTATTATAGAATACAGAACTCTGTCAAATTGCATATGACAGATAAACATAAAATGTATATTGTGAATTTTTAAACATACAACTTATATATATATATATACATATATATTTATTTATAAATTTAAGAGTCAAATTATGGGTCTCATTTAGATCCTTTCTGGGTATAGAAGTATCTGTTGCCAGGCATGTTCTGGGCTCTCCATCTCCTCTGGGAGAGCAGTAGTGGTATTAAGAGAAGAGTAAGTCTTGAGGTGGATTTCAGAATCCTCCAGCAGTAATGCCTGATATTTTAAAGACAATTTATGTTAGCCAGGGTTTTCCTTCTATGACTATCAACTGTGTCATATTATGGGGGTACACATAATATGTTAGATCTTGTCCCAGAATCAATTTGGTTACTTCAAGTGATAGGAGGTTAATAGTCCTTTGGGCACCAGGTCAAGTTCTTTGCTAAGATACCCCATAAACTATTCATCTGACCTTAACTGGGTTAGCACCCCTACAACCATCACTTTTCTCTCTGTCACATTCAGAGTTGAAGAAGTTTCTCATCCAAGTCAGGGACTTGAGTAAGATACATTAAAGCTGCACAAAAATATTCTGGATCTCCATCTCTCATGTCAAAATATGGGTCCCTGAAATCTGGGTTATGTTTTATCAGTCAGTACAGGGTGTGTTATTTTCCATATTTGAGTATCCAGAGTCAACAGCATTCTTTAAATCTTTGGAAGACTCTAATCTACCTAATGGTTTAGAAAGTGCAAAGTTGACTATGGGCTTGATTCTGTCTTCTTCCAGTGTGTTAGTTCTTTCAGATAAGGTTAAGCTTAAATGCTGTATAGTAGTCTAGTAAAGCTGGTCTTTAAACTTTGAAATTAGCAGACTCTATATGCCAGAGTTGAGACAGCCCTTACTTCCCTCTTGAGAACCCTCCTCTGTAGGACCATAGATAAGAATATCATCCACATATGATATAACATCATCTGGATGGGGAAAATCCAACAGATCTTTGAACAAAGCTTGTCCTAAGAAAAAAGAGACTATCTTACAACTCTTGTGGCAACACGGTCTTCATTAACTGAGTGGATGAGTTGAGGAGTTTTCAAAAGCAAACAAATATGGGGAGTCAAGGTGCAATTGTATGAAAAAGAGCATCCTTTAAGTCAAAAACTGTTAAATTTTAAGTCCCCTAAAGAACTTTTGACAGTAAAGTACAAGGGTTATTGATAACCAGATGAATGTTGATAATGGCCTCATTAATGAGAGATCCTGCACTAGCCTCCATTCTCTGGTTGCTTCTTGGACTCCCAGGACTGTAATGTTCTAAATACTATTGACAGCTTTAAAAGTCTCTGTGACTTCAAATTGTCTACTTTTTTTTAAAAATTTATTTATTTATTTATTTTTGACAGGTAGAGTGGACAGTGAGAGAGAGAGACAGAGAGAAAGGTCTTCCTTTTCCGTTGGTTCACCCCTCAATGGCTGCTGCGGCCGGCATGCTGCGGCCAGCACACCGCGCTGATCTGAAGCCAGGAGCCAGGTGTTTCTCCTGGTCTCCCATGCGGGTGCAGGGCCCAAGCACTTGGGCCGTCCTCCACTGCCTTCCAAGGCCGCAGCAGGGAGCTGGACTGGAAGAGGAGCAACTGGGACAGAATCTTGTGCCCCGACCGGGACTAGAACCCTGTGTGCCAGTGTCGCAGGCGGAGGATTAGCCTATTGAGCCACGGCACTGCCCCAAATTGTTTACCATGGTTTTAAGACTTGTTGGATCTCTGGCATTAAGTGATACTGGTTTTGGTGGAGTAAAACAGGAGGGCTCCTTAAGATGGGCCCTTAATGTTTGGGCAGTCAGGATTCAGTCAGTCTTCTTCTGTTGCCCAAATCTCTGGATTAATATCTGCATGACTTAGGGAAACACATAAAGATTGTCATGGGCCATGAGGATGATGATTCTCATTCAACCTAAGGTATCTCTCCATAGAAGGGTTGTTGTACTCCCCCTTATAATCTGGAAGACAAAAAAAGTATCCCAGTTATGGTTAGGGGCTGGGTGAAATGTCTAAGTGCTTTCCTAAGACGCCCCTGACAGTCCTAGTGAGGGAAGAGGAGAGCTTGCAGATTTGAGAGGACAGAACCGTAGTCCCTGTATCTAGGAGGAAGTCAACCTCCTTCTTTCGCTTGGTTAGGACCACCTGGGGTTCCTGAATTCTGTTGGTCTGGGTGGTTGGAGACTTAGGAGAAATCCCAGGCCCTTTCAGTTCGGCTGTGTCTTCTGAAGCATGAGGCCCAACCCAAGAAGCCTGTTCTCTGGAGGCATTAAACCCTCTATTTGCAATGGAGCCCATTGCCAGGACCAAACCTCCAATGGGAATGAGAACATTCCTTCTTAAAGCACCCCACTGTGGAGGCCTCTGGGAACCCTCAGGCTATTGTGGTTGTAAGACTGCTGCCAGAGCTGTGACCTTTTCTTATCCCTTCTTTTTCATCTTTGGGTGTTCTAGTACCAATTGCAAAAGTAAGAAGTGGCAACTTCATGAGGTCTTCTAATGCACTCACAGGTCCAGTATCTTGTTTCTGAATTGATTCTCTATTATTTTGAGGCTGACTGAATAGTGAATGTTTCCTTAAGAGTGCCTGTCCTATCAAATAATGAGATAAGAAATTATGCTTGATAAATGCCTTCCTTAGTCTCTATAGGAAGGCTGAAATGTTATCCTCTGGATGGCTTCGAGTACTTTATTGCTTGGTCCTGATGCTCCTCAATCCCTCCAAGACACAAGGCAATGTTCTGCATTTTCAGTCATCTGGTGTCCAATTAAGGGTGAGGCTTTTCCTGCAGAACAGTCTTTTTTCCTTTAGGTTATGACTGTTCCTGGCCTCCTTGATCAGATGAGGATTTAAATGTCATATAAAGCTCATCCCTGAAAGTTTCTGCAGCATGGAGAGCAGCTTATTATTCAGTCCCTGTTTAGGTCTGATTTAGGAGTAACACTACCATCTCTCCAGGTGAGATCATAGACCTGGGACGGACTCTGCAAGGTTTCAAGGTCATCTGAAACTCTTACCAAGTTCCCCTTTCTCTATCTTAGCTCCTGCAAGGAGAGATAGCTGGATACAAATAGCATCAGTGAACCCTCCTGGAGTGGTAAAATGGAGGTTGACAGGAAGAGCAGTTGGAGGGATGTGTGTACACTGTGTGGCAGACTCCGTGACAGGTGGAGGGAAAGGAGCAACTGGAGTCTAGGAGGTAACTGGTGCTAAAAGTGGCAACTCTATCTCACGAAGTTGAAGAAAGGTCTGAATTATTTGCCGGGTAAAAAAATGTTTGGACATAAGGGATCTTAGACCATTTCCCTGTTATGTATCAGAAGATATCTAGTTGTAGGGTAATATTGTAGTTAAATTTCTTTCTACCCATTCTCCAGCTTACATCCTGGCCATGTCGTGGTGCTGATAAAAACTGTCATCCTTTCTTCAAGGATTGAGTGCCAAAAGAATCCCAGTGCCTGATGATGCTCTCCCAAGGAGTACATGCCAAGGATGGTTTAATCCCCTTCTGAAATAAGGGGTCAAGAAACAAAGATGACCATAAATTTTGGCTGCTGTTCCCTTGAGGGATCCCTCACTTGCCTGGGTAGTGTGAGTACAATGTCATGGAGCCCTCAATAGAGGGGCTGAAGCACAGGTGCTGTTACCTGCACCTCAGCCTCTCTCTTCCCACTTGTCTCAGAACTCTTGGTGCTATAGGTTATGGGTGTGTGTGTGTGTGTGTGTGTGTGTACAGTTGGAACTCTGTTAAGCTGGTTAAGGAAGAGGGTTAAGCTGGCAGGAGTGATTGCCCTTACCATCACCTAACTTTAACCCTCCTTCTGTCTGGGTTTTCTTTTTTGATCCATGTTTAACCTGGCAATGGCTGACTCTGTAACATTTAGTTTTCTGTACTTTTGTTAGTCTCTCATTAATGAATCTGCCATGCTTTCCAAGACTATCATCTTGTGAAAGACAAAGCCATCTACCATTTTTTTTTCTATTTAGCCAACCACAGACACACAGATTGAAATACATGCATGCATGCTTATCTCATGTCTACCAGGCAATTCACTGTCCACAGAGTGGATGCCCTGCCCAGGGATAGAGATGCCCTATGGGTATATTGCCCTAACCTCTATGATGGGTGATATCTCCTCCCTCAAAAGTCTTAATGCCAGGATATACAAGGTGGAAGATGGTTGTGAGCAAAAATGGAGTGCAGGGGCTAGTGTTGTGATGCAGCACCCGCAATGCTGGCATACTGTATGGGCAATGGCTGGTTCAAGACCTGGCTGCTCAACTTCTGATCCAGCTCTCAATTAACATAGCTGGGCAAAGCAGCAGAAAATGGCCCAAGTGCTGGGCCTCTGCATCCAAGTGGGAGATCTGGATAATACTTCTGACTTTTGCTTTTGGCCTGATCCAGTCCCAGTCATTGTGGCCATTTGGTGTGTAAATCACCAGAAGGAAGATTTCTCTCTGTTGCTCTTCCTCTGTATGTAACTCTGCCTTTCAAATAAATAAGCAATAAGCATTTTAAAAATAATTAAAAAACTAAAAAGGAATGAAAGTGCAAGGTGAAACTTTGGGCATTAGGGAGAGAGCATACATCCTCACAACTCCTATCATCATGCAAACAGCTCAACATGTAAGACAAGTTATGTCTGGTATAAAGCCTTGGTTGATGGGTCCACACCAGTACCGTGTCCAATTAACTCTGGAGTGCAACACATCAAACCTTCATATAAACACATTTTGGCATCGTTTCATAACTGAATAATGTATTTTATCACTATCTAAATTAACTCAGTTATTATTCTCCCAACTGAAAGACTTGTCATTTGAGAGTTCCATGGGTGCAACTGGAATCCTCAAGGTCAAAAGACTCAGTTTAGAGCTTCAAATTTTAAGAACTGTCAGATGGGTAAGCCATTTGTTGAAGTAAAATTGATAACAATCCATTTAACCTGAATATTTTACTCAAAGGTGTTGGTCAGGCATAATTGGAGTTAAGGTAATCACAAACAATGAAAAATAATGCCGATTTCTTTAAGACTCAGTTCTCCAAACCAACAGAGAATCAGACAATCCTGTTGTCAAGAGCTGAAGAAAAAGTTCTCCACAAAATGTCAATAGCAGAGAAGGGAGGAAAAAAATGATTGGCTTAAAAAGCATTCCTGGATTACAGCTTCTTGATAACTTAGTTGGGAAACTTTCAGTCCTACTGTAACTGGGGATAATCCCCTTCTCTCTTCCTGAGAATTCAGACTGAGTAAGTAGGAGTAAGAAACAAAGAGAGAAGTGCAGATTTTAGCCCAATATCCTAATAGGCAGTTGGAGCTTGAATATGATCAGGAAGCTCTCAGGTAACATTGGGGATCCACCCCAGTAAGTAATCCTCAATTATTCCTAGTCTTTACTCCACTTTCATGCAATTGATGAATTTCTTAAAAAGGAAACTGAGGGAGAATATGACTAAAATTCTCAGGTACAAAAGGTGGAGAGGGATTAATCAGGTCTGCCACAGAAACCTGCCCTATGAGTCTTTGAGACTGGCAGCTGCACTAATATTTAACTGACTGACAGAGACTCATTGTCTTTAATTAATAGTTGACCATGGTGGAGACCAAGGATCTCCAGGAATGGAAGCAGGGGCAGTCCATCTTTACTCCACCTTCAGATTATCCCAGATACATCCTCAAGAAATGGTGCAGGAGTCTGTAGTTATAATCACTCAGGCTCATGTTCCAGGACCACACAGAATTAAGAGCACAAAAGCGAATGTGTAAAGCTGAAATAGTTTATTGGAAAAAATAAAAATAAATAGCAGAGAAAGAAAAACTTAAAGAATAGGTTCTCAGCATTGCCAACATAGGTCCCTGAATGAGGAAACATTGAGGACTGATGGTCCAGGACTTTTTTAGGCTGTAAAAGAGGAAATTCTCATGATTGGTCTGAGAGAGGCATTGAAAAGTGACAGTTTTGATTGGTTAATTGGGTGAAAGTCTCGAATGAAGACTCAGTAAGGACAACAGAAAACACATGACTATATCCCCCTAAAATGCACTATTCTCATTACTTAGGTCAGTTACAACAGCACAGTAAAACCCTTGATTAAAAAAGATTAGCACTTGACACCAACTGTCAGTAGCTGGTTGCTTGACTTTTCTCAGGTCCTCCAAGACTCATCACCAGACGGCAGGGAGGGGCCCTGTGGTTCTTCTCTTCCTAGCTAGGAATCTATCTCTCTATCAGTTTCTCATTGATTCCACATAAACATCATGCATTGGCTATCATAGTTTTTTTTTGCCTTGACTGATTTCAAAAATCAAGCTAACAGATCCAGGAAATATCCTGGAAAATGGCTAAATGAAGAGGCACAGAAATTGATGGCTGGGACATGGAGTTTTCTACCTTTTTTCTTTGGCCACATCAAGTCACAATACCAGAACTAACAATCAGGTTCAGAAACATAATAATTCCTCAGAAATGGAAGAATGAATCTGTGAATGCCTGTGGAATGTTCTATATTTGAAACTGCAAATATTAAAAATACTTGCAATAGCAAATCATAAAGAAACTGATCACATATTGAGTGTGTATAGGTCATAAGTAGAAAGCAATTTAGAATTTATCTGAAAGCATTCCAATGCCTTGTTATTAGAGAAGGTAAACAAACAGCTACTAGCCCCTTAAATCAGGGTTCTTTGGAAACTGTGTATCATCAATTGCTTTCTAATGAAATCCTGTCTTTTGCAATAAAATGGATGGAATTGGAGACCATTATGCTTACTGAAGTAACCCAGTCACCAATAACAGATATGTTATTGTTTATATGTTATTGTTATTATTGTTATATTGTTATTATTATATGTTATTGTTTATATGTATATGTTTTCCCTTATTTGTGGTAACTAATATTCAGCATACAAAAATGTAATATATATATGAGTGTATTTGGTATTTTGAGATTTGATTATTGTTTATAGACCTTGTCTGTATTCTTGAGGAGCAGTGAGTTTTCTACTTCCTACTTGTTGAAATCTTCATTTAATTTAGTGTAACCTTGTGATTAGAAAGTAAGTTGAAATATGTACAAATCAAAAGAAAATTAAGAAAATAAAGAGGAGCATTGTAGAAGGATGGGAGGGTAAGGGGGGAAGTATCATTATGTTCTTAAAACTGTGTATATAAAATATATGAAGTTTGTTCCCTTTGTATGAATAAAAAGTTAAAAACCAAGTGAACAAAAAAGAAAATTTGTAACATAGACCTTTTAAATTTATTAAAAAAAAACACATATATTCCTTTTCTACAATTTTTGTAAAGATAGGTTAGTAGGAATGGCAGAACCCCTATACCCTCAGATTCTAAGGAAATTAAAGAAATGAAATACAGCAAATTTGAGAGATTGAAAACACAGATATCATGCAGAAAGTCTATGCAGTGTGCATATATTTCAAAAAAAAAGCTGCATGTTATGAAAATAGATACTTTTCAGTCTGTAATGTATGACAACCTGTCTGGGCACCAATAAAATTACTGGGAGCCTGACATGTCCAATAAAACTCTTCCAGTTTTTTCATAACCACAAGTGGTAGATAATAAAATTTTAACTTGAATTTTTTATACTGGTAACAATCCTTTTCCTATAAAGCAATTTCATTGGAAGCAAAGCTGTTGAAGAATAAGAATATCAATGAAGGTTGTTGCAGTTTGGCTTAATTACAAAGTTTTCCATATTCTTTATAGTTTGCCAATTTGAACTGAATGCATTTATGGTACTTCTACTATTAACAATAAATACTCTGCATTAAGTAGCAGCTTCTCTTCAAATAATATCCATCCTTACAGAACTTAACAAGCCTCGCCTTTTATTTTTCTTTTTATAATGCCCCTTCAATCTATCCAAGCTCCACTGATTCCTTTTTTTTTTGGCATAGCACTTCAATGTGTGAACTACTGATTTTATTTTTAATAATGTGTACTATCCTAAATTGTTCCCAAGGTGACCTATCTTTTCCAAAATATGTGTTTAATCTCTCAGCTTAAATCACAGAGTAATGAACGACAGAGAAGTTGGAAAAAGAGCAGCTTCTATAATCTCAGTGTCTTCGATTTATATTTCCTGTAGCATTCATTAATTGGTAATAAACAATATTGACACTATTCTAAGCACAGTTCTATTCCTTTGGAATTTAGAGGTTGACAATAGAAACAAATATTTTACATTTCAATTTAACCTTAATAGTTAATCTTTTCAACATCACCATGTGATTGGATTATCTCATTTTTGCAGAAGACAAGAATGGATGGGAAAGCAGGACAGGGGACAGTGACTTTCCCAAGCTAAGCTATCAGCTAGTGGCCATGTGTGAGAGTTTGCTGGAGCTTCCATGACATTTTCTTGTTTTCCTTATTCATATTGATGGGCTATGGTCCAGTTTCACTTTGATCATGATTAACTACACATTGGCCTTTGAATCTCTTTGTTTATTCCTTAGCAAGGTTGTTTGCCCCTTCACTTTGGGCAGGATAACTTTCCTAACATCATTCTTTCATTTCTACCCTGAGTCCTGACAAGGCTGTCACATCTAACATTCTCTATATCACTCATGATGGGTCAGTTGGAGACTTGTTCTTCATAGCATCAGGGTAGCCAATTTAAAGACATTTGTGAGTGATACATCCTTCTTGCTCCTCCAAGCAAAACAAAAGCATAATATTACATTGGTCAATCTTCTTGGTTATATTTCATATAAATAGAAAGTGATCAGCCACAGACTCTTCAAATAAAGGTAACTGCATTGATATCTACAATTTATAATGCTACTTTATTATGGTTGCATTTCACTGTGTCATCATCAGCATTGCCATTGTTGTCATCATGGCACATTATTGCATCCCCATCCTAGCTCCCGTGGTAGAAAGATTGTTCCTGCTTTTGTGTTCAGAGTTCTCCAGAGACACAGTTGATTACTTAGCTATATATCTAGTTATCCAGGTAGCTATAATATTTAAAGGAACAGGTTCATGCAATTGTCTGAAATTTGTAGAGACCCTTGAAGGGCTGATGTTTCAGGGCAAATCTGAAAGTTCTAGAAGCAGTCTTCTGTTTTTCCTTGGGAACCTCCTTCAGCTGATTGGATGAAGCCCATTCACACTTGTGGAAGGTAATCTCTTACATTCAAAGTGCATTGATTTAGCTATTCATCTCATTTTAAAACATACCTCACAGATTCATTTTGACTAGGTACTGCAGCCTTCACAAGTTAGCATGTAGATTAAATCACTACGAAGTACGGCTTCAGATCCCAGTCCGCCTTCTACAATGTATCACATTTTTCTACTTCAGTTTGCTGGCAAGCACAGTCTTGTGCATAGATAGGATTATTTTTGATTGAATAGATAAAATAACATCCTTTTATTTCATTTTACATGCTGTTCTTTATTATTCTAAGCAAAATTAGAACCTCAATGTGACAGAACCATTTGAGTTTGCTTTTTGATACTTAATGAGTGTTATTTGCCACCGAGATTACCCATGTCAAAGTGATTATAATCAGTTGAAAAGTTATATTTTGATTGCAATAAATAGTCAAATGTTCATTAATATGGAAGCCAGAGTACTAAATCTACTGTTCATCCCTCATTTACTTTTATTAGCATTTGAAAAATTTCAGATAAGGCCTAATTAATTTAAGCTACATTCAAATGAACTGGTTTTATGAAAATAAAAAAGGAAGGAAGTGTGAACTGTGCTCCTTATGGGGAATTATAATGAAATGAGTGAAGTGAGAGAAGAAGAAGATAGCTGACTACCAACATAATCCTCGTCCTGTGCCTGCCATTCTCTCACCTTCAACTAATGATTTATCCCATAGGCCCACCTATCTTGCTAAGATTCTTTTTAATTCTGATACTACTAAGAGTACCTTTGCTTCATGTTAAACAGATAACATGTATCAATAAACTTGTATCTGTGAGAATTTCTTCTAAAGACAACACTTAAATGTTTAACATGTAATTTAAGTAGAGGTAAGTTCTCCCATTTTGACTCACTTTGAAAGAACCCCATGTGATAAAGAACAACAAATGTGGATAGGTTTATATCAAATACATAAAAGCAGATGTCCTAAACAGCACTCTTGCCTCAGAATCAGCCCTTAAGGCATTCAGATCTGTCTAAAAAGCCCATGAGAGTATTTCAGGCATGAAAAGCCAAGATATTATGACAAAAAAAAAATGACGTAAATGAAAGATCTCTGTGAGTGAGATCCCAGCAGAAAGAATGGGCCATCAAAGAAGGAGGTGCTCTTCTCTTAAGGGAGGAGAGAACTTCCACTTTGACTAGGGCCTTGTCTAAATAAGATCAGAGTTGGCAAATTCAAAAGGCTTCCATAGCCTTGGCAGCTCATGAAAGAGCCTTGGGTGGTTACTGATGTCATAAACAAGAGTGTCAATTGGTAAATCAACAACAGAAGTCACTGTGCACTTACTTCACATGTAGGATTTCTGTCCTTAATGTGTTGTATTATGTGAATTAGTGGTATAACTAGTACTCAAACAGTACTTTATACTTTGTATTTCTGTGTGGTTGCAAACTGTTGAAATCTTTACTTAGTATATACTAAATTGATCTTCTGTATATAAAGATAATTGAAAACAAATCTTGATGTGAATGGGATGGGAGAGGGAGTGGGAGATCGGATGTTTGTGGGTGGGATGGAGGTTATGGGGGTGAAAAGCTGCTATAATCCTAAAGTTGTACTTTGAAAATTTATATCTATTAAATAAAACTTAAAAAAGTCAACAGTGTTGAATTGTACTTTTTTAAGAATCATATATGCTTTTTTATGTAGAATTGAAATATATTTGTATTCATGAAATATGGCTGGTTTTAGGATGAAATAATTTAAACTCTTCAGTGTTTCTCTTATGTTTGCTTTTATACATATTGACAAATATAATCTAACCATTTCTGAGGCTTCTGTAATTGTATCAGATTATAGGTCATTTGAAATTCTCTTAATTCTCATATTTACCTTGACTTGGAAGTATTCACTCATAATCTCTATTTGAATACTCCTTTGTTTCCAAGTGAAATAATATCATGGATTAAAGAGGAATGTTTGTTTCATTCAATACCTTGCATGAGGTATGTGTCTATTATACAACTTCATGAAAATATCAGAAAATTAATTTTAGTGTCTAATATTTTAACTCATATATGTTTTGAATACTCAAAGATATTTAAAAACCTGTGCTATCTTCTATATTGGCTCAGTTTGTTTTTGGGATGGGTTGATAATAAAATGTATATAAAATGTGGTATGTTTCTTCAAACACTTGCGTAGAATTTCTGCTGTTGTAAAATAGCATGCAGAGACCAATAAACCCAGCGATGTCCTGCTGGGAAGCAGAAAATCAGTGTGCTGTGTGTTTTATTCTGATGAGACCACTTTCCCCACTTGTCAGAAGGATCTTTCTGCAGTAGAAATCTTCTCTCCCCCACTTAATCAACACAACAGTAATACACGTCTGTGAGAACAACGAAAACCTGAAGCATATCTCAGGCTCCTCTGCTGTTCCCCAGTAGTTCTTGGGCTCATTTCACCTGCTTGTCTTCTGGGCTTTATTCTCATCTGCCTCTGATTCTCCCCATAACAGTCCAATGTGCATCCCCATGTGACTGTCTTGGAGTACGTCGTTCCCTCTACCAGGAACTCGCGGCTACTTCCCACCCTTCTTCACTTAGACAACACAGTTCCCTAGCAGATCTCACTTTAACAGTATGCTCTTTAAGAAACCCTTTCCCAAACTCTCTGACCGGGCAAAATTCTCCTATTACACACTTCATTTCACTATTTACTTTTCTCACGTCACTTAGAACTCTGAAAGGTTTTCATTTATGTGAATATTTTCAGAATATCTCCCATACTGGTCTACAGGCTTCATGAGGAGACAGAACGTGTTTAGCTTTGAATACCAAAATATAATTGGGTCTATCATATCAAATATATAATTAGTGCTTTATAAATAGTTTTGAATAACAATTAAGTGGATACAAGTAAAAACTGAATTTATGTAATTTTGTGTTATAGAGCAGAAGAAAGCAAAGACTGCATTTTTTCTAATACTAAAGAAGTTGATAAATAAGTTAACCAAGAGGCTGGTGCCATGGCTCATTAAGCTAATCCTCCACCTGTGGCGCTGGCACCCCGTGTTCTAGTCCCGTTTGGGGTGCCAGATTCTGTGCCAGGTACTCCTCTTCCAGGCCAGCTCTCTGCTGTGGCCAGGGAGTGCAGTGGAGGATGGTCCAAGTCCTCGGGCCCTGCACCCGCATGGGAGACCAGGAGAAGCACCTGGCTCCTGGCTTCGGATCAGCGCAGCACACCAGCTACAACGCGCAGGCTGTAGTGGGCACTTGGGGGTTGAACCAACGGAAAAAAGACCTTTCTGTCTCTCCCTCTCTCACTGTCTAACTCTGCCTGTCAAAAAATAAATAAATAAAAATAAAAAATATGGAAATCCAGTTTTCCCAGCACCATTTATTGAATAGACTGTCCTTACTCCAGGGATTGGTTTTGGATCTTTGATCAAATATGAGTTGGCTGTAGATGTTTGGATTGATTTCTGGTGTTTCTATTCTGTTCCATTGGTCTATCCATCTGTTTCTGTACCAGTACCATGCTGTTTTGATAACAACTGCCCTGTAGTATGTCCTGAAATCTGGTATTGTGATGCCTCCGGCTTTGTTTTTGTTGTACAAGATTGCTTTAGCTATTCGAGGTCTCTTGTGCCTCCATATAAATTTCAGCACCATTTTCTCCAGATCTGAGAAGAAGGTCTTCGGTATCTTGATTGGTATTGCATTGAATCTATAGATTGCTTTTGGGAGAATGGACATTTTGATGATATTGATTCTTCCAATCCATGAGCATGGAAGATTTTTTTTTCCATTTTTTGGTATCCTCTTCTATTTCTTTCTTTAAGGTTTTGTAATTTTCATCGTAGAGATCTTTAACGTCCTTGGTTAAGTTTATTCCAAGGTATTTGATTGTTTTTGTAGCTATTGTGAATGGGATTGATCTTAGAATTTCTTCCTCAGCCATGGCATTGTCTGTGTATACAAAGGCCGTTGAGTTTTGTGCATTGATTTTATATCCTGCTACTTTGCCAAAATCTTCTATGAGTTCCAATAGTCTCTTAGTAGAGTTCTTCGGGTCCCCTAAGTGAAAAATCATATCATCTGCAAAGAGGGATAGTTTGAGTTCTTCCTTCCCAATTTGTATCCCTTTAATTTTTTTTCTTGCCTAATAGCTCTGGCTAGAACTTCCAGAACTATATTGAATAGCAGTGGTGAGAGTGGGCATCCCTGTCTGGTACCAGATCTCAGTAGAAATGCTTCCAACTTTTCCCCATTCAATATGATGTTGGCCGTGGGTTTTTCATAAATTGCTTCGATTATAATGAGGAATGTTCCTTCCATACCCAGTTTGCTTAGAGTTTTCATCATGAACGGGTGTTGTATTTTATCAAATGCTTTCTCTGCATCTATTGAGATAATCATATGGTTTTTCTTCTGCAGTCTGTTAGTGTGGTGTATCACATTGATTGATTTACAAACATTGAACCATGCCTGCATACCAGGGATAAATCCCATTTGGTCTGGGTGGATAATCTTTCTGATATGTGGTTTCATTCTATTGGCCAGAATCATAATGAGGATTTTTGTGTCTATGTTCATCAAAGTAATTGGTTTGTAATTCTCTTTCAATGCTGCATCTTTTTCAGGTTTAGGCATTAAGGTGATGCTGGCTTCATAGAAAGAATTTGGGAGGATTCCCTCTTTTTCGATTGTTCTGAATAGTTTGAGAAGAATTGGAGTTAGTTCTTCTTTAAATGTCTGGTAAAATTCAGCAGTGAATACGTCTGGTCCTTGGCTTTTCTTTGTTGGGAGGGCCTTTATTACTGTTTCGATTTCTGTCTCAGTTATGGGTCTGTTTAGGTTTTCTATGTCTTCCTGGTTCAATTTAGGTAGGTTGCATGTGTCCAGGAATCTATCCATTTCTGATAGGTTTCCCTGTTTGCTGGCATACAGGTCCTTGTAGTAATTTCTGATGATTCTTTTTATTTCTGTGGTGTCTGTTGTTACGTTTACTTTTTCGTCTCTGATTTTATTGATTTGGGTCTTTTCTCTTCTATTTTTAGTTATTTGGACCAATGGGGTGTCAATTTTTTTTTTTTTTTCAAAAAACCAGCTTCTCGTTTGGCTGATTTTTTGTAATGTCTTTTTGGATTCAATCCTGTTGATTTCTTCTCTGATTTTAATTATTTCTCTTCTCCTACTAGATTTGGGTCTGGTATGCTGCAGATTTTCTAGATCCTTGAGGTGAATTGAAAGCTCATCTATTTGGTGCCTTTCCAATTTCTTGATGTAGGCACCTATTGATATAAACTTTCGTCTTAACACTGCTTTTGCTGCATCCCATAAGCTTTGGTATGTTGTGTTGTTATCCTCATTTACTTCCAGAATATTTTTGATTTTTCTTCTAATTTCTTCTATGACCCATTGGTCATTCAGGAGCATGTTGTTCAATCTCCATGTGTTTGCATATGCTCTAGGGATTCCTGAGTTGCTGATTTCCAACTTCATTCCTTTATGGTCTGAGAAGCTGCATGGTATGATTCTAATTCTTTTGAATTTGCTGAGACTCGCTTTATGGCCTAGTATGTGGTCAATCCTAGAGAAGGTTCCATGTACTGCTGAGAAGAGTGTAAATGTTTTCTGTGTAGGATGAAAAGTTCTGTAGATATCTGTTAGATCCATTTGGGCTATAGTGTCATTTAATCTACTGTATCCTTGTTGATCTTCTGTCCTGTTGATCTGTCTATTTCTGAGAGTGGGGTATTGAAGTCCCCCAGTACTATTGTATTGGGGTCTAAGTCTCCCTTTATGTCCCTTAACAAATCTTTTAAATAAACCGGTGCCCTGTAATTAGGTGCATATACATTGATAATCATTATATCTTCCTATTGAATGGATCCCTTAATCATTATATAGTGCCCCTTTTTGTCTCTCTTAACAGTTTTTGTGGTAAAGTTTATGTTGTCCGATATTAAGATGGCTATGCCCGCTCTTTTTTCATTTCTGTTGGCATGGTATATCTTTTTCCAGCCTTTCACTTTCAGTCTGTATGGATCTTTGTTGGAAAGATGTGTTTCTTGTAAGCAGCAAAAAGATGGGTTTTGTTCCTTAAGCCAATCAGCCAATCGGTGTCTTTTAACTGGACAGTTCAGGCTATTAATGTTCAATGTGACTATTGATAAATAGTAGCTTTGCCCTGCCATTTGCCAAAGATATTTTCTGATATATGTTTTGAACTTCCTGTGATCTTTTGCTGTGAGGTTTCCTTCATTTACCTTCTTTCATATTGATGACCTTTTTTCTTTGTTTCTGTGTGTAACACATCTTGAAGCATCTTTTGCAGGGCTGGACAAGTGGCAACAAATTCTTTCAATTTCTGTTTGTTGTGAAAAGTCTTTATTTCACCTTCATTCACAAATGAGAGCTTAGCAGGATATAATATTCTGGGCTGGCAGTTTTTCTCTCTTAGTACCTGGGCTATATCTTGCCATTCCCTCCTAGCTTGTAGGGTTTCTGACAAGAAAACAGCTGTGAGTCTAATTGGAGATCCTCTGAGAGTAATCTGACGTTTCTTTCTCGCACATTTTAGGCTCTTTTCTTTATGTTTCTCTGTGGTATAAGTATTTTTTTTTGTTTGTTCTACTTAAAACTTTTGGTTGAATACTGTAATCAATACACAATTCTCCTTAAGTGCTGAAACTTAACTGAAAAGTGATCACTGTTAAATATAAGAGTGGGAATAAGAGAGGGAAGAGATGTGCAATTCGGGGCATGCTCAAGCTGACTTACCTCAAACGGCAGAGTTAGAAAGATAGCAGGTGATTCCAATTCAATCCCATCAAGGTGGCATGTACCAATGCCATCTCACTAGTCCCAGTGATCAATTTCTGTTCACAATTGATCGTAATGATAGGACTAAGAACCAAAGGGATCACATAAACAAGACTAGTGTCTGCAAATACTAGCTGATAGAATAAAAAAGGGAGAGAACGATCCAACATGGGAAGTGAGATACACAGCAGACCCATAGAATGGCAGATGTCCTGAATGGGACTCTGGCCTCAGAATCAGCCCTTAAGGCATGTGGATCTGGCTGAAAAGCCCATGAGAGTATTTCAGGCATGGAAAGCCAAAACACTCTGGAAAAAAAAAAAAAAAAACCTACATGAAAAATCTCCGCGAGTGAGATCCCAGTGAAAAGAACAGGTCATCAAAGAAGGAGGTACCTTTCTCTGAAGGGAGGAGAGAACTTCCACTTTGACTATGACCTTTTCTAAATATGATCAGGGTCGGTGAACTCAGGGGGCTTCCATAGCCTTGGTGACTCATGACAAGAGCCTAGGGTGATTATTGATGCCATAAACAAGAGTGTCAATTTGTTAAGTCAACAACACGAGTCACTGTGCACTTACTCCTCATGTAGGATCTCTGTCCTTAGTGTGCTGTACATTGAGATTTAATGCTATAACTAGTACTCAAATAGTATTTTTCACTTTGTGTTTCTATGTGGGTGCAAACTGTTGAAATCTTTACTTAATATATGCTAAACTGATCTTCTGTATATAAAGAGAACTGAAAATTAATCTTGATGTGGATGGATGGGGAGAGGGAGCGGGAAAGGGGAGGGTTGCGGGTGGGAGGGAAGTTATGGGGGGGAAGCCATTGTACTCCATAAGCTGTACTTTGGAAATTTATATTCATTAAATAAAATTTTAAAAAAGTAAAAATAAAATAAAAAATATGTTAGCCAAGTAAAACATCAAAAAGTTGTTGTTTTAAGACTTTTTTTTTTTTTATTTGAAATCCAATGAGAGGGAGAGAGAGATAGAGATGGATCTTCCCTCAATTAGTTCACTACCCAATTGACTGTAACAACCAGGGTTGGGTCAAGTTGAAGCCAAGAGTCATGAACTCCATTTGGATTTCTCACTAGATGGCAGGGGCCAAAGTACTTGAATCATTTCCACTGGTTTCCTAAGCACAAAGCAGTGAGCTGGATCAAAAGCTGAGTATTTGGTCCTTAAACCAGCCCTCTGATACAGGAGACTGGTATAGTAGGTTGCCCCTTAACTTGCTGAGTCATAATGCCATCTTCAAGGAATTCTCAACTAAAGGTATAGCATCTATGTGAAATGCTGAGATTGTATCTGTCATAATTAAATAATAGATGATAGCATAAATATCATGAAATGAAACATGATATTGATCACAAAGTATTAAAATACTCCTGGGTAAAAGAATGTTAATTTTCCTTAATATTCATCATCTTTTCTTTTTATTCAATAACATAGACTATCTACTCCAATCTGAGTTGATTGGGTTCACAACTGCCCAGCTAGTGCTGCATTTCTGAATCACCTTTGTAGCTGGTTGCAGCCATCTAAGTAGCATTTGTTATCATATGAGAACAGAGAATTGCATGCAACTTCTGGGTCTTGGTTTTGAAAATGAAAAGGCACTGTTTTTCCTTCCCTTCTCCCACTCCAAACAATGGGTCAATACTAAGTGAGACTAAAGCAAAATATAGAAGGAACAAAATCTGGAAATTCTGAAAGAAAATAATTGACTCATGCATTGAATAGTTCCCTCCGAATTTTGTTAAAAGGAGAATGTGTCAAACAGAAAACAAAAAACAAAACCCCATTTCTATCTTTCTTTTTTATGTTTTACATCTTATTGTTTTTATTTCAGCAATTAAAATAATTTCCTAACCACTTAAACACCCATTCAATTCTGTTTTTATAAATTAGTAGAAAATCTTTAAAGAAGAAAAACTAAACACATACTTATGCAAAATGTTTTAGTCCTCTCTTCCTGGGATTGATGCTGTTCTATGCATCAGCTTCATTTTAGAACCTTTTATTAGAGGATTCCATTGCTATAGCCAGCTATATTAAGACATAGTCCCCAAAGTACAAGGTTTTCATTAATATTTTTCCTGAAAGAGGGACAGATTAACTAATAGTGATGAGACATAGACTACACATATTTTCGTGTCTGTTTTGTGTTTTGAAAGCACAATCATGTGTTTTAAATAGGCTTTATTCTTTAGAGCAGATTTTGGTTCACAACTAAAATGAGTAGAAGGTAACCAAGATTATTTTTTTTTTTCTGAATCACCACAGTATTACTTTAAGAAACAGTGATATCAAGGTAATAGTAATAATAAAACCATTCTGCATCTAAGTGAGAGAATGTGATTTCTCAAAGAAATTACTAGTTAACATTTAATTCAACACAAATGACATGTCTTTGATGGTCATTTTCCACTGGCCCTCCTGTTGAGGTCAGCTAACCCCCTCTTGCTTCATTTTTTTTATTAATCCTCACACACAGTTTTCTATTGCACTGTCTAGACCATAAATACAAAGTCTTTATGTATATTCTGCAAAACTTTGTAATCTTACTTTTGTCCTCACTGTCCTGACAATCATTATCCAAAAATTTTAACCTCATTTTATAAATTAACAAAATTAGGAGGGGAAAATTCAAGCTCTGTCCATCTAGGATTTGTGTTTGAGAGTATATCTCAAGGTAATAAAAATGGAAATAAAAGATAACTTTATTTTGGTGCAATTTTTAAATTATTAAGAGAGAGAGGGAGAGACAAAGACCAGAGATAGGCATACAGAGAGAGAGACAGAGAGATAGCTGTAAAGAGAGTGCTCCTATCTAATGGATCATTCTCCAAATGCCTGGAATACCCTGTGCTGGGCCAGGCCAGAGCTGGGAGTGGGGACCTCAACTGAAATCTCCCTTGTGGGTGGCAGAGACCCAGCATCTTGAGTCACCACTGCTGTTCTTTCAGAATTTGCATTAGCAGGAACCTAGAATTGATGCGGAGCTGTAAGTTGAGCCCAGGAACCCCAGTATAGAATGTGGAAGCACTTAGAGTTGACCAACTGCCAGGCCTGTGCAAAAATTTTTGAAATTCATGATTAACTTTTTCCATCATGTTCAATTTCCATAAACTTTTTTATAGGCCCCTCATATTTGATGTTCACTTTTCATTTAGTGCTTCACATCTGACTCCTTCTCTCTTTGACACCTGAAATATGTTCTAATCAAGCACATCTCCATTATGCTCTCTCATTATCCACTCTTTCTTCTTCTTCTATGGTCTTCACGAATTTCACAGTTATGGTGGCATGTGTGTTTGGTTTCTTAATTATCCATCTCCACACTGAACTCTGAACACTTTGAAAGCAGGCACCCGTGTTCTACTGTTCACCACTGCATGGCTACAGCCTGACCTACTGTTTTATCAATGGTAGGTACTCACACATTTCTAGCAACATAGAAAATAATATAAAACAGGAAAAGAATTAGAAACACAAAAACACTTGAAGAAAAGAAAAGTTGAAAGGTAGTCAGCTGTTATAATTTTTATTACCAGAGAACATAAATGACAAATAATGTAAACATTTTAGGCAAATGATTTTTTGGGTATAGTAAATGTAGGCACAAATAGCTGTAATGTATCTATAGAAATGATGTTCATTCAAATTGAAGTATTTCAACCATCATCTGCTACCTCCCGAGAGAACTGGCGAGAAGCTGCATCAGAATCACATTTAGAATTTGATCTCATATAGTTCAGTGACATGCACCTATGAAGAACCAATTAGAATAGTCATTGTGAGAGAATCCAAGATGATTGCATAGGGAAAGGGCACACTGATTTTTACCACAGGAACGTATCAGAAGAATAAGAGAAGCACCATGTTCTCGGGGAGAGTTGGAGAGAAGCATACAGAACAGAATAGAGACTCCATGGAAAAGCAAAGACTGCACAAATACAAAGCAGCTTATAGGATGCTAACAGTGACTGCTACGGCCAGTGGCTGGTGAGAATGGTGTAGCCACAGAATGAGGTTAAAGGAGGCTGCAGCAGCCTGTGTGCCACTGGGGATTGTCTGAGAGAGAAATTTAGGGTCTGCATTCAGTCTGACCAAAGAGTTGTTAGTGAGCAAGGCACCTGCTTACCTTTAGGAGAGAGGTCACACTGCTTTCCTCTCCTTCTTCCACCAAAATGCCCAGGGTCTATGGGGAAGAAGTGACATCTTCTCAGAACAAGTATTGGAGGCTGTTGCAGTGCGTGTGCCATGGTGGGCTTTGTCTGAAGGAGAATTCTTTGGTCCCCACTGACAGAGTCCAGCCACCATGATCAACTCCCCACTGATGACAGAGGAGATCCACCATGCCCAAGTGTTGTGTCACTCTGGATTCTTACCTCATCAAAAATTGCTGGCAAAGTCTCTGACCCCAATTAGGGCACACCTCTTGCTGAAGGTATAGGTGTTCAGCTAAGCCTTAGAGACAAAGCCTTCAGAAGATACTGTTTCCCTAGGTTTATAAAAATAGACATAGAAACATAAGTAGTAGGAATTTAAAAAATGATATGACTTCTCCCCCACAAAAAAATAGTACTTCAGTATTACACTGTGAAGACAAGCAGATTGATGAAATGAATGAAAAGGAATACAAAAGAATGATAGCAAGATTACTTAAAACACAGGCAATTACATGAAGTAAAGAAATCCATAAGGACGTGGATGAGAAATTCTACAGTGAGACAGACATTAAAGAAAAGAAAACTGCCACGTTAGAAAGAAGCGAATACGTCAAATAAGAAATACAGTGGAAGGTCTTAACACTAGACTAATTGAGGCCGAAGAAAGAACATCTGAGCTACAAGCCAAATCTATTGAAATATATCAGACAAACAAAAAGAAAAAAATAGAAAAATCAAAAACAGTGTTTGGGATGTACAGGATACTATCAATTGACCAAACATATGTGTCTTAGAAGATCCTAGGAAAATGGCAAAGTAGAATGGCTTAGAAAACTTATTCAGGCTGGCGCTGTGGCTCACTAGGCTAATCTTCTGCCTTGTGGCGCCGGCACACCAGGTTCTAGTCCCGGTCGGGGCACCGGATTCTGTCCCGGTTGCCCCTCTTCCAGGCCAGCTCTCTGCTGTGGCCATGGAGTGCAGTGGAGGATGGCCCAAGTGCTTGGGCCCTGCACCCCATGGGAGACCAGGATAAGTACCTGGCTCCTGCCATCGGATCAGCGTGGTGCGCCAGCCGCAGCGCACAGGCCGCGGTGGGCATTGGAGGGTGAACCAATGGCAAAGGAAGACCTTTCTCACTGTCTCTCTCTCTCACTGTCCACTCTGTCTGTCAAAAAAAAAAAAAAAAAAAAAAAAAAAAAAAAAAAAAAAAAACAACTTAGTGAAATAATTGCAGAAATTTCCCCAACCTGGAGTAAGATAGCAACATCTGAATACAGGAAGCACATAGAACAGCAAATACAGGTGATCAGAAAAGATCTTCAACAAAACATATTATAGTCAAATTTCCAAAAGTATAATATAAAGAAAATAACTTCAAATGTGCAAGGAAGAAATACCAGATAAACTTTGAAGAATCTCAAATTAGACTGACAACAGATTTCCCGTCAAAAACCCTATAGGCTAGAAGAAAGTGGGGATATGTAGGACAAATCCTAAAAGAAAAAAAAAAAAAAAAACTGTCAACCCAAAATATTGTACCCAGCAGGGCTCTCACTTCTCAATGAAGGTGAAGAACTTCCAAAACCAACACAACTGGAAGGAATTTGTCACCACAAGCACAGACTTACAAATGATACAAACAGGTGTATACACATAAAAAAGATAATCAGGGTTACGAAAGAATATCATGGAAGAAAACCACCCAGTAAAAGTTCACAGGAGATCCAAAACAAACAATAGGAGTATTTACAGAAAAATGGCAGGAACAATCATTGCTTATCAATAATGACTTTGAATATAAATGAACTAAATTCTCCAATTAAAAGACAGAAACTAGCTAAATGGATTTAAAAAAAAAAAAAAGATCTATTTGTATGGTCCTACAATAAACACATTTAACCAACAAGGGCACTCACAGATTGAAAGTGAGAAGATAGATAGTGATATTCCATGCAAATGGAAATCAAAAATGAACAGGAATAGACATTTTAATACAAGACAAAATAGACTTTAACAAAAAACTGTTAAAAGAGACAAAGAAATTCATTATTTAAAGATTAAAGGATCAATTCAACAGGAAGATGTGACTATTATAAATACATATACACTCAATGCAAGGGCACCTAGATATTTAAAGGAAATATTAATGTATCTTAAAGAGACATGGGCTCCATTACAATAATAATAATGGGGAACTTCAACACCAGACTTCATCAATGGACAGATCAACTAGACAAAAATTCAACAAGCAAAATATCTAAGCTACACATTTGACCACAAAAAGTCTAATTGATATCTACAGCACATTTATTTGCACAGCTGCAAGATATACATCTTTTTCTCTAGGATAGACCATATACTAGGACATAAAACAAGTCAAAACAAATTTTAAAAAAAATGACATTGTACCACATGTATTTTCTGACTGCAATGGAATGAAATTGGAAAGGCTTCAGATGACTGATATAACAATGTATAGAAAAGTGATCCCTGTTAGGAATTTGGAAAACATTATGCTGAGTGAAATAAGCCAATCCAAAAGGGACAAATAACACTTGTTCTCCCTGATAGGTGACAACTAACTGAGCACCAAAAAGGAAACCTGTTAAAGTGAAATGAACACTATGAGAAATGATGACTTGATCAGCCCTTGCCCTGACTGTTGATGAACAACTTAATATGTTATCCCTCTTAGTATATTTTTTTGTTTGTTCTACTTAAAACTTTTGGTTGAATACTGTAATCAATACACAGTTATTCTTAAGTGCTGAAACTTAACTGAAAAGTGATCGCTGTTAAATATAAGAGTGGGAGTAAGAGAGGGAAGAGATATGCAATTCGGGACATGCTCAAGCTGACTTGTCCCAAACAGTAGAGTTAGAAACATACCAGGGGATTCCAATTCAATCCCATCGAGGTGGCATGTACCAATGCCATCTCACTAGTCCCAGTGATCAATTTCTGTTCACAATTGATCGTAATGATAGGACTAAGAACCAAAGGGATCACATAAACAAGACTAGTGTCTGCAAATACTAGCTGATAGAATAAAAAAGGGAGAGAATGATCCAACATGGGAAGTGAGATACACAGCAGACCCATAGAATGGCAGATGTCCTGAACGGCACTCTGGCCTCAGAATCAGCCCTTAAGGCATGTGGATCTGGCTGAAAAGCCCATGAGTTTATTTCAGGCATGGAAAGCCAAGACATTCTGGGAAAAAAAAAAAAAAAAAAAACATAAAACTAAATGAATGATCTCCACGGGTGAGATCCCAGTGGAAAGAACGGGTCATCAAAGAAGGAGGTACCTTTCTCTGAAGGGAGGAGAGAACTTCCAGTTTGACCATGGCCTTGTCTAAATATGATCAGAGTCGGTGAACTCAGGGGGCTTTCATAGCCTTGGCAGCTCATGACAAGAACATAGGGTGATAACTGATGCCATAAACAAGATTGTCAATCTGTTAAGTCAACAACAGAAGTCACTGTGCACTTTCTCCTCATGTAGGATCTCTGTCCTTAGTGTGCTGTACATTGAGATTTAATGCTATGACTAGTACTCAAACAGTATTTTTCACTTTATGTTTCTGTGTGGGAACAAACTGTTGAAATCTTTACTTAATGTATGCTAAACTGATCTTCTGTATATAAAGAGAATCAAAAATGAATCTTGATGTGAATGGAAGAGGAGAGGGAGTGGGAAAGGGGAGGGTTGCGGGTGGGAGGGACATTATGGGGGGGGAAGCCATTGTAATCCATAAGCTGTACTTTGGAAATTTATATTCATTAAATAAAAGTTTAAAAAAGGGAAAAAAAAGAATAAATATTTTGGCATAGGCCTTCACATAAAAAAAAAAAAATGTATCTCAACAAACAAACCGAACCTGAAGTTAGTAAGAGGAATCAAATAATAAAATTGGATAAGAATGAAATGAAATTGAAATAAAAATAACCATACAAAAAATCAGTGAAATGAACCAATTTTTTAATAAACCAAATTGAGGTGTCAGAGCTGTGGTGCAGCATGTAAAGCCATTCTCTGCAATGATCACTTTCCATATGGGCATCAGTTCGAGTTTCAGATGCTCTACTTCTAACCAGCTCCATGCTAATATGCCTGGGAAAGTAGTGGAAGATAGGCCTTGTGGGAATTCTGGAAAAAACTCCTGGATCCTAGTTTCAGCCTGGCCTAGCCCTGGCTGTTGTGGAAATATGAACCAAAGAATGGAGGTTCTCTCTCTCTCTCTCTATCTTTCTCTCTCTCTGTGTGTGTGTGTGTGTGTGTTGCTTCTGCCTTTCCTTCTCTATAATTCTGACTTTCAAATAAATAAAAAATTAAAAAACAAGATTGATAAGCCATTGGGCCAACTAACTTTAAAAAAGTGAGAGGACCCAAATTAATAAAAGCATAGTTAAAAAAGTTGTTACAAATGATAACATAGAAATACAAGGAATTATCAGGACTTGCTAAAAATGGCTATATGCCAATCAATTTGAAAATCTAGAAGAGATGGAGATTTCTGGGCACACGCAATTTAGACAGAAAAACTTAATAGACCAACATGCAATATGGAGATTTAACCAGAGAAAAAAACTTGAAAGATCAATCCCATTGGGAATAGCTAAAAATAATCCAAATTTCTTGGAATAAATTTAACGATGGATGTGAAAGATATTTACAAAAAATTTACAAAACATTACTGAAAGGAATAGAAGACAAAAAGAAATGGAAAAAACCTTTCATGTTTATGAAGAATTAAAATCATCAAAAGATCCATAGTGCACAAAGGAATTAACAGATTCAATGAAATCCTTATCAAATAACTTGGATCTAGAAGAAAATGATCTTAAAATTCATATGTAAAAACAAGAGACTCAGCATAGATAAATCATTCTAAAGCAATAAAAAAAAGCTGAGGCCATCACAATACTTGATTTCAAGACATACTGTAAGGCAATAATAATAAAGAAAAGCCTGGTCCTGGCAGAAAAACAGACATGTGGACCAAAGAAACAGAATTAAAACCCCAGATA
Organism: Oryctolagus cuniculus; assembly: GCF_964237555.1. Classification (NCBI taxonomy): domain Eukaryota; kingdom Metazoa; phylum Chordata; class Mammalia; order Lagomorpha; family Leporidae; genus Oryctolagus; species Oryctolagus cuniculus. The sequence goes on from NC_091439.1 coordinate 105,061,861, forward strand.
TAAATCTTCGTGTCCTCAACCAACCAATTTTTTACAAATAGCAAAAAATACTTGCTGGTGAAGGAGACTCTCTTCAACAATGATATGGGGAAAATTGGATATCTGCATGCAGAAGTATGTAACAGGATTCCTACCTAACACCCCACATAAAAATAAACTTATAATGGATCAAGAATCTAAACCCAACATCAGAAACCACCCAATTTTTAGAAGAAACATAGTGGAAATACTGAAAGACAATGGCAGTGGCAAAGATTTCTAGAATAAGAACCCAGAAACACAGGCAATGAAAACAAACTACATAAATGGAATTATATCAAGTTAAGACGCATCCACACTGCAAAGGAAACACTCAACAAAGTGAAAAGGCAACCAACAGAATGGGGAAAAAATTAAATGATTAGTATCCAGAATATATAAGAGGTTCAAGCAACTCAACAACAATAAAACAAATGATCTGACTAAGAAATGGGCAAAAGACATGAGCAGACATTTTTCAAAAGATGAAGTACAAATGGCCAACAGACAGATAAAAAGAAATGCTTAGGATCACTAACCATAGTGGAAATACACATAAAAACCACAAATTTTCCCTTGCTTCAGTTATAATGGCTATTGTCCCAGAGTAAAAAATAACAAATCTCTGTGAGGATGTAGAGAAAAGGTACTCTAATACACTGTTGGTGGGAATGTACAACCATTGTAGAAGGCAGTATGGAGATTCCACAAAAATGTGAAAATAGATCTGTTATATGAGACAGCCATTCCTCTACAGGGATTTGACTGAAAGGAAATGAAGTCATATGAAAGAGTTGTGTGTAACCCATGTTTAAAGGACTCATTTCAGAATTCTAAGATATGGAGTCAGCCCAGATGCCCACCAACTGATGAGTGGATAAAGAAAATGTGACATACACACACACACACACATGCACGCATGCATGTATGTATGCATATGAAAGATGGAATACCACTCAGCCATAAAATGACTGAAATCCTGTCTTTTGAAACAAAACAGATGCAACTGGAGGCCATTATGCTTACTGAAATAAACCTGACCACCAAAAGACAAATGTTTTCTCTGACTTGTAGTAGTTGATATATGGATTTTAAAAATATGTATATGAATGAAATTGGTATATTGGGATTTGATTATTGTTTGTATTTACTTTCTATTCTCCTGTGGAAGAGTGATTTTCCTTCTTTCAACTTGAACTCTTTTTTTAGTGGAAGATTAAGCCTGTTATTATAAAGTTAAAGTATGCTATCTCAAAAATTAGAAGAGAAAAAGAAAGACTGAAAGGAGGAGGAAGGGAGAGGGGAAGGGAAAGAAGTTCTATTATGTTTTAAGAATTGTATTTATGAAATATATGAAACATGTTCTCTATATATTATTTTTTAAAAGTCAACGAATGGGATTGGGTGTAACAGGTAAAGCCACTGCCTACAACCTAGCACCCATGCCTGTTCATGTCCCAGGTGCTTCACTTCTGATCCAGCTCCTGGTAATGCCCTAGGAAAAACAGTGGAATATTGTCCAAGTGTTTGGGTCTCTGCCATCCTATATTGGAGTGTCAGTTCAATCCCCAGCTGATTTGCTTCTGATACAGCTTCCTGCTAATCCACCTGGGAAGCCAGAGAATGATGGCTCAAGTACTTAGGTCCCTGCTACCCATATGGAAGAACTGGATGAAGCTTCTGGCTCCTGGCTTTGGCCTGGTCCAGCCTCTGTCTTGCAACCATCTGGGGAGTAAATCAGAAAATGGAAAAATCTCTCTCTTTCTCCCTCTCCCTTTCTCTCCCTCTTTCTCTCTCCCTTTCTCTCTCTAACTCTTATTTCAAATAAATAAATTTTCAAATAAATAAATAAATCTTTCAAATAAATAAATCTTGCAAAGTATTCATGAAAAAAATAAAAGACTAGTCATTGTGGAAAACAGCACAGAGATTTTCTAAAACACTAAATATAGAACTCTGATAAGATCCAGTAATCTCACTACTGGGGATACAAGCAAGGGAAATAAATTTAATCTATAGAGGAAAAATGTGCACACCCATGTTTATAGCAGCCCTATTTATGGTAGCCAGAAAATGGAAACAAACTACGTGCCCTGCAACTGATCAATGGATAAAGACAACGTGATACACACAGACACACATATGCACACACACACACCAAATCTATACAGCCATAAAAAATGGAATGTTGTCGTTTGCAACAACATGGATCGACCTAGAAAATATTCTATGTTAAGTGAAATACATCAGGTAGGCAAAGACAAGTACTGCATAATCTCATTTATATGTGCAATCTAAAAATGTTAGTCTCATGGAAACTGAGAGAAAAATGGCGGTTACCACACACTTGGTGGTACAGGTGGGAGAGAGGTACTGGGAAGAGGTTTAATAACAGGTACTAAATTATGTAGAAGTAAGAAGTTATGATGTACTATTGCAGAATAAAGTGACTATAATGATTATTTACTATACATTTTTCTTAAAATACTAGAGTTTCAAATGTTTTAATCATAAAGAAATTATGATTATTTGAAAATATAGCTCTGTGTAACCTGATTGGAACATTATGCAAAGTACACATGTTGAAAACATCATACAGTACTCCATAAATATGTACAATATTGCTTGTGAGTTAACTATTTAAAATGTAAACAAATTATAAAGTTTTATTTTCATCTAAAAATAATTTCATAACTTCTTTAAACTTCATGTGGATGTCATAGAAATAGTATATGGCAGAGACTGTTATAACCTTGTTTCTGGATTAAACTCCTCCAAGCCTTATGGATTGACAAATAGCAAAGGTTAACGTAGATACTGGGACAACACTAAGGTCTAGTGTTTCCAGGGTGTTGATTACCTTAGTTTGTTTTCACTGGGACACTGTGTGAATCCATGCCTCATCCGGATAACTACATCTTCCCTTTCTCTTTTTTCTTCCTTACAAACAAATTGGTATGAAAAGTAGCCAAACTTGAACATATCTAATCAAACCACACTTCAAGATCTCAATTTACTGAATAAATTTTCTTCCTGGATTCTAAGTGCTTAGACTACAAAACTTCTAGCTCTAATTTTGAAAACGTGCCTGAAAAGCCATTTCTGCTATAATGTATTTTATTTAGTTATAGAAAATAGTGAATGTAATTTCTCTTGGAGAACTGTGTTAATATTATTTATAGAGACATATGAATGTGTTTTTAAAAGCTTATGATTGGTTCTTCCCCATAAAAATTAGAAAGTTATTCAATATTATAAAATTATGTTTTTGTTATCTCTGAATGTTCTTTAATTCTCTTTTCTTATCATTATGGCACTGTGGGGTGTGTATATAAAAATAGTTTCTCTGTTAGTATAAGTTCATCTGTTCCACTGCTTATTCCTCACCTGAAGTCACAATTCTCTAAATGTGCATCATCGTCTTCTCTACCCAAGCCAATTTCAGTGTCACAAACAAAGGATTACACCTTCAACTGAGAGATAAGCAGTAGGGGCAGGTGAAATCTAAAAATGAATCACCCTGTTTTATGGAAATATCCTAATTAATTAAAATGCGACTAAATACAATTATTTTAAGTTGTCCATCAGCAGAATTACTTCTTGACAGAAGTTCCTCAGGTATTCTTGATGTTTCAATGTGTGTAATAGTCAGGCTAGGTAAACCTGGTGTATTCACTGTTAATTCTACCAGATGTCTTTTTATCCTCCCGTTTATGGTTAGCAGTCTGTCCCAATTCTATCATTTTTAATTATCTAAAGCCTTTGTGCTAAGATTCATATAGAAGTAGTAACTCTGTCTTGGCACCCATCAATAGCTGTTAAATAAAGTAAGAAGAGAACAGATGGGCACGAACCGCCTTGTGGATTCACACAGAGACTCAAATGGATGTTAAATATCTCAGCCTATTAGAAATCATGTTCCATATTTAATTGTAATTCTATTTACCTTTTCTATTGGCTTTGCTATGAAACCATAAATCGCAGCACTGCAGAGATTAACTTATAACCTTGAGTATATTTTGGTCCAATTTATTTTTGGATGGTTGCAATACTATGTAGAAAGAAACAAAAACAATTGATTTCCTGCCTCCTCTCATTATTTCTGTGAGGTCAGACCTTAGCAAAGTGTTCCACTGTATGACATGATTTTTTCCCTACTAATTAGATCAAGCGACATTTACTCAGCACCTATTATTTGTCAGATATTAGGTCAGTGATAAAGACATACAAAAGAATGCGGTGATGCCTTTTTAATAAAAGTTATATGAGTGAATGTTTCAATGAAAGTTTAGTAGTTTTCCAAGATATTTATACAGTTGGTCTAGAGGTATAAAAAGAATGAAATGCCCAATTTTACATGGAGGTAATCAGAACAGTTTCTCAATCAGAGTAATACAGAATGTGCATCTTGAAACATAAATGGGCTTTAACCAACAAGTAAAGGAAAAATTAATTAGAAGAGGAAATTGTGCAGGAGGAAGGCATGAATGTCTATGCAGCTGAAACAGCAGGAATATTGGGGGAAATATAGATAATTATGGGTAATTGCAGGGGTTAGATAGCTGTAGCGTGCATCAGAACCACCCGGAGATGCCCAGATCTTAGCACCTGTTCTGATTCAGTTGGTTTGAGAGAACATTTGAAAATGTGCTTTTCTCCCGACTGCCTGAAAAATGCTGATGCTACCAGCAGATGAGCCATTCTTGGAGGCAAACTGAAAAATGCTAGAGTTTAGTATGTGAGGCACTTATCACAGGTGATCACATTGGACAGGAACCACAGAAATACCACATGAAGAAGTTTGACTGCTCTTACATCCAAAATAGGGGAAAAAAGGAGAGAGCAAGAAGGAGGGAAATCAAACTAAAGAGAGTTTAGCAGAGAAGAAATGTGCCATTTCTTCATTTACTTTGTTCATTTAAAAAAAAAAAAAAATTCGTGCTGCTAACTGTATACCTGAAAAGTTCAGAGAGAGAAACTAGATGAGAGAGAAGACTGCTGGGGGAATGCACTGCCAAGATAAAAAGCACAGACAGGTCAAGACGAGAGCATTGGGGAAGCAGTTCAAAGTTTGGACAGGAAAGATATTGAATGGCTAGTAGAAGTGAAATCTCAAGGCACATAGTATGGAAGGTGAGTGAAATTAAAGAATAAAATCTATTTCTCTGTTTCTCATCGGTGGCTCTGGTTGAGTTGACTTCTTCAGAATTTCAAGTCAATTATTTAGACATATATGTTTCTAATGAATGATGTGGAAATGATTTTAGCAAGTAATTAAATTTTGTGTGATAACCTATCTAAATTGTTAACCCATAAAGACAGTGTTCATCAGGAATCAGTGAATGAAGGATCCTAGACATCTGCAAGAATAAAATAGCTAGTCTGTCTAGGGTGTAGTTCTACTATAAAATAACATGTAATAATGGACTGAGTTATTTTAAAACACAATTTGCATAACAATGTACCCAATATATCATTCATATGAAGCTTGCACAGATAAAACAATATCCTATCTTTACCTAGGGAAATATATGGAATAGTTACCCTATAAAACGGATGACAGATATAGACATTAGAATAGAGAATTGGATTCAGCTATGGTGATCAGTTGGACCTCTAAATTTTATTTATTTGTATTTTGAAAACAGTAATATATAATGTTAAATTACACAATTAACTTTTTAAAAAAGATTTACTTATGTGAAAGGCAGAACTACAGAGAGGCAGAGGCAGAGGGAGAGGGAGAGAGGAAGAGAGGGAGAGAGGGAGAGAGAGGGAGACAGAGAGAGAGAGAGAGAGAGAGAGCTTCCATATGCTGGTTCACTCCTCAGATGGCCAAAATGGCCAGAGCTGTGCTGACCCTAAGACAGGAGCCAGGAGCTTCTTCCTGGTCTCCCACTGGGACGCAGGGGTCCAAGGGCTCAGGACATCTTCCACTGCCTTTTCAGACCACAGCAGAGGCAGATTGGAAGTGGAGCAGACAGACTCGAACCAGCACCCATATGGGGTGCCAGAACTGCAGGTGGTGGCTTTACCCACTATGCCACAACACCAGCTCTTGCAATTCACTTTTTTTTTTTTTTTTTTTGAAAGGCAGAGTGGACAGTGAGAGAGAGAGACAGAGAGAAAGGTCTTCCTTTTGCCGTTGGTTCACCCTCCAGTGGCCGCCGCGGCCAGCGCGCTGTGGCCAGCACACCGCGCTGATCCGATGGCAGGAGCCAGGTGCTTCTCCTGGTCTCCCATGGGGTGCAGGGCCCAAGCACTTGGGCCATCCTCCACTGTACTCCCTGGCCACAGCAGAGAGCTGGCCTGGAAGAGGGGCAACCGGGACAGAATCCGGCGCCCCGACCGGGACTAGAACCCGGTGTGCTGGCGCCGCAAGGCAGAGGATTAGCCTATTGAGTTGCGGCGCCGGCCCGTAATTCACTTTTAATACAAATTTACAACTGATACTTGGATTCCTGCCATCAATGTGGAAGACCCAGATGGATTTTCTGACTCTTGGCTTCTGACTGGCCCAGTCCTAGCTGTGGCTGGAATTTTGCAAGTAAATTAGCAGATGAAATATCTCTTTCTTTCTCTCCCTCTCTCTATATAAATCTGACTTTCAAATAAGTAAAGAATGTTTAAATTTTTCCCCAAACATTAATCTACCTATTTATAGCAAATACATTACAATCTCAATGTATTTCTTACTCTAACACCTGTGTGGAATATTAAGTATATCATATTATCAAAATAGTGTAACTATATAGTTATCACAGCAGTGTGGTGGCACTACTCACATGTGGAATTAAGTTTATTTAGCAGACTGGGATAAGTAAAAAATATTTAAGAAAGTACAGTTCAGTAACTGAGTATCATCTGAAACCAAACTGGTGGCTGAACAACTTTCATGTATGTGATCATGCTCACACACACAGAAGAAATATTTCTCTGAAATGAAGAAAATATTAGTATCAAACTCAAAGAAAAGTTCTATGGACACACTGGAAAATTCTTTGAAGGACTGGTTATAGTCTCTGAAGCACTTTGCATTTTCCTTTAATGATATGGATTGGAGGTGTTTCCATATCAATGCTTACAAAACTGTCCTTTTTTTTGATGAATGTCTGATGCTTCATTTTCTTTAGCAAGTCTTGTTGATTATTATTGCATATTTCCAATTTGTAGGCAGTGTAAGCAATATGGCAAGAATTTTTTAGGAACTCTTTTAGTGATACTTTAAGGCAGATATAGAAATGAGAATATTAGGTCAAGAAATGCTCTATGTTATAACATTGCATGTCATTGTTCAAAATTTGTGCAAAGTTATTCCATTTAACCTCATTTCCCATACCTTGAATACCAGTATATGCCAGCAACATATCATATTTTTAAATCATATTGGCAAAAATGATTCTTAAATTTCTATTTGCATTTCTTTAGCTATGCACAGAATTGACCATCTGTTTGTATGTGTATTAGAGAGTCTTGGTTTTTGTAAGTAAATTGTGTCTTTATATACTGTATTTGTTTTCCCACTGAGTATCTTGTTTTTAGTGATTTTATTTTCTTCTGTTAGAATGGGTTGCATTGTTTATAAAATTATGAAATTTGCAATTTGTTTTAACACATACAACAAGACATATTTTCCTTATTCACTATTTGTATTTTTGCTATAGCCGTTAGGTTTCCACTTGGGATGCCTACATCTCTTATCAGAGTGCCAGGTTCAAGTCTCAGCTCTGCTTCAGATTTCATCTTCCTGTTACTCTGTACTCTTAGAAGTGGTAGTGATGGCTAAAGTAGTTAGGTTCCTGTCACAATAGAGCCACATACAAAATGCCAAACTCCTGGCTGTGTACTGGTACAGCCCCATAGGTGCAGGCTTTGGGGAGCAGACCAGTAAGTGGAAATTCCCTTTCTTTCCTCCCCATCTCTTTCTGCCTTCCAAATCAAAAGTAAATCCATAAAAATTTTATACTGATAAAAATTCCCTGGCTACTGCTTATTACCAATACTTTTTTAAGATACAGGACAAAAGGCCAGCTGGGAGAATTAGTTAATGCCAGGGATCAGTATAATAAATGTTGAAAGAAAAACCTCAGACAAATTAAATTTAATAAAGTTTAATTGAACAAAAAATGATTCATGGGTCAGGCAGCCCTTGGAAGCAAGAGGTTCTGTAAGATTCTTTGCTGCTGTCCTGTGGCTGGAGAATATTTAAATGCAGAAAAGATAAGTGAGGGACAGAAAGCAGAGGTGAGGAGTAAAGACAGTTGAGTTACTGCAAGCTAGCATTTGCTTTGTTTGACTTTGGTTGAGATGCAGCTCTGTCACAAAGGCCAATACCTAAGTTAGGTGTTTGGTTTATTGATGCACTGAGTTAGGTTACAAGATGATGAAGGCGATTTTTGTTCATGACTCATGTTGAAGAAGACTTTCCATGTGGACATGGACAAGATTTGTTGAAGTGAGAAACCTCCTCCTCTGGCATTCAGTAGGGGAGCTCCAAGGGAGGGGTTTGCTAGAGAAGCTTGTGGCTACTGGTTCCTTTATGCACAAATGTGGTTACCTAAATGTAATCAATTGAGGGAGGAGCAGAATAGCAGCTAATAGACAATCAGAGGGCTAGAAAAACAACAATTCAGGAGGCTGGAGTAACAACCAATAAAAGGGCTGTGATAGCAACCTATTGGAGGCAAGAACAAAAAACCAAAGAGGGGCTAGAATTTGTAACCTCGCCTGCTCTCATTATAAAGCTAAAAACCCATCAGAGGGCTGGAATTGGTAATCCTTTCTAGCCCATTCTCTTGGAAAAACTAAGTGTTACTAAAGGCAGCCTCTAGGAAGAACCAAGAACTTGATCCACTCTTAAAGGAAGCCTGCCCCTTTTCCCATTTTGACAGGGACTTGACTTAACTGCCTAGTAGCCCATCTTACTCTTAACATTAGATTCAATCTTGCTACATGGTATCAGAATATGAGGGCTTTTTTAGACCAAATGTAGTCTGCTTCATCACAGAAAATCCAAAATTAATTCATACATTGACTCTACAACCCTGGGGACTAAGTATTACTTCATAAACTATATTCCTGAGCTATTTTGGGCCTGGAGTCACCAATGTTGTTGGTAGGAAAAGTTGTGTGCTCATCTTGATGTGGGTAGAGAGCTAATTGATGAACAGAACAAAGAGGCTTCCAGTAGTCTCCTTGTTGTATGCTTGTACCACTAAACCCTCACCCCCTTCTGTGGGAACGCAGAATATCTACTTTCCCATGATGCATACGAGCCTCCTTCATGAGGAGGACCACATGATAAACACATGTAAGCTGAGCTCCATGCAGAAATGACACAAAACGTTTCCACAGATCACCACTAGAACCGAACCCCACCCAACCTTCACTCCATTTATATATTCAATTAGGGTTCAATGCCTTACCTGATAAAGGTGTTGACCAAAATGAGGCGGGAGTAATTCTCCCTCATTAAGTGGCCTACATTCCTGTTTGAGTGTGTGATATCTCTTTAATCATTTTAAATAAATCTTTGTTCTCATTCCTACACTCTGTATCTCTGCATTGAATTCTTCTCTCACACCAAGAGAAGAACCTATAAAACCATCTGCTCCATACTCCACAACAATCTCAACTATTAACTTATGTTTTTGTATTTTTTTATTCAAATCAAGTATAAGGCTGATACATTTGTCTTGAAGATAATAATTTATTTATTTATGTTGCAGCAAACATTTGTTTTTTGTTTATTTGAATCTCGGAGAGGCATAGATACACAACAGCTGTGAATGGACCAAGCCAAAGCCAGGAGCAGAAACAATGCAAGTCTCCCATGTTAGTGATTTAAGCTATCACTTGCAGTGTCCTGGGATGTGCGTTAGAACAGAGCTGGAATTGGGAGTAGAGCCTTCACTCAAACCCTGGCACCCCAGTAAGGAATGCAGATCTCCCAGTGTCTCTTAATTAATGAACCGAACACTCACACCACAGGAGGCAATATTTTAGTAGGATATGCCATCTGGCTATTTTTATGCATGCATTTAGAAATACCTTAAGGACTTCTTAGGAATATATATCCTTCTTTTATTAAAACACAGAGTGAGCTACAGTTTAATGGCATTAAACTAAACGTTTTTAAAGCTTAAATAAGTGGAACCTAACCTATAGAGAGTACCTTTGATGCAGATGATAGATATCATTGTTAGGTATCTAGGTAGACATTAACCAATGTATGGATGATGGACCAGAGAAAATGGAGATTTTTTGAAGAAAAGTGAGAATTTTTGTGTGGATGAATGGGGGAAGCATGTGAAGTAAACCTTGGAAGTAGACCAGCATTGCATAACTGAAGTATTCCTGTTGTTCAATAACCTTCTTGAGTAGATCTTTTGTGTGGTTCAGTAAGGAGAAAAACACATTTGCAAACCATCATTTACATATCAAAACCTTGTCATTGTTCAATAATCTGGTTGGGCCCTAACCCTCCAGAGAGCAGGCAGGGGGAGTCAGCTGAGGGTGCTTTTCTTCACCCTGGAGCAAGTGTCTCTTATGAACTTCTGGGAGTAATCTTAGGAATTCCACACCCAGAAAGCCCTCTAGCCAGCAACATCCCAGAAAGGATGCAGGGGAAGAAGTGGATCCATACTCACATCCATTAACCCCAGTCTGAATGCAGACTTGGCTCTCAGTTCTTTCCTGAAAATCCTTCCTGGCCTGTCAGGTTCAATTCCTTCATGACCTCTTCTCATTAAACTTGGCTAGGGTGCTCACTCTACTGTGTCTCACATCTGAATTCTTTTTCCCATGAATAGGAATCTCTGAAAAGCCGTCAGTTTCCAGTGTCCTATACGCCCTCCCTTGGCTTAACTGAATTGAGGCAGTAGATACAGTTGGCCCTACATGATTCTAATTGTCATACTCATGAGGTCAGTAGCTTCAGTAGTTATCATGTCAGTGGTCAATATTGTCTTCAGAGATTCCATTTGGGAAAATTCCAGGTCTGGGGCAACAAGCACTTTCATGTAAACTTCCGGGTAACAGAGGCCCACGTGGCCATGATACCAGCAGAGCATCTCTGTAATACTTCAGGGCTGGACTCTGGCTTACCCCTTTCCCATGTACAAATGAAGTGGGAGAGGTAGTTGTGTTTTTTTTTTTTTTTTTTTTAAGATTTCTTTTATTTATTAGAGAGGTAGAGTTACAAACAACGAGAGGAGAGACAAAGGTCTTTGTCCGTTGGTTCATTCCCCGAATGGCCGCAATGGCCGGAGCTGCACCCATCCAAAGCCAGGAGCAAGGAGCTTCTTCTGGGTCTCCCACCCATGTGCAGGGGCCAAAGAACTTGGGGCATCCTCCACTGCTTTCCCAAGCCACAGCAGAGAGCTAGATTGGAAGAGGAGCAGCCGGGACTAGAACCAGCGTCCATATGGGATGTAAGCACCACAGGCAGAGTATTAACCTACTGCTCCAAGGTGCCTGCCCCAAGATGTAGTTTTAACTTTATTCCAGGTCCTTAAATTCTACATAGAGGAGCATTTTCATGTGCAGTAACATATGAGGCACACAAAATGATAGTTTATTTAGAAGGTGAGGAAACAACCCACCCCCAGTACACACACACACACCTGGGCATGGTTGAGCAGTAGAGTGAACCAAAGGGAGGAAAAGGTTGGGAAGGGAGGTATAGAGAGGATATCTTCAACACCAACACCTAGCCTGGCCTCTGACAAAAGAAAAAGGCCCTCCCAATGCCCAGCCTGTTTTATAAGGTCAAAGGGACATGACCACATGGCACCTTCCTCAGTTCCCAGATAAAGGAGACATACTACAAAGGGATCAGTTCTAATTAACGATAGCTGGATAGGATTATACAGGGGTGAAGCAGGGTATGGCTGACAGCTTTTAGTCCTATTTATC